>NC_069499.1:55572505-55872505 GCF_027579735.1 Bombina bombina | reverse complement strand
AGGAATACTGGGCATTTCACATTCAGATAAAATAACCTCAGGTTCCAAATACTGTTAGTGAGAGGTTGGCTGGAGAATATTACCACCAAAGACCTGATTTACAGGAACTGTAGAAACCTTTGTCTACAGTTCTCTCATGCATTATTAATTTAGTGAAGCAGCATTCTTAGTTTTTAAAGGGACAGTCTACTCCAAAATGTTTATTATTTAAAAATAGATAATCCCTTTTATTACCCATTCCCCAGTTTTGCACAGCCAACATGGTTATATTAATACACTTTTTACCTCTGTGATTACCTTGTATCTAACCCTCTTCTGACAGCCCCCTGACCACATGGCAATTTCTTTTTTATGTATTGACTTGCATTTTAGCCAATTAGTGCAGTGTTGGCCACAACTCCACGGGAGAGAGCACAATATTATCTATATGGCTCACATGAATTAGCAGTCTCTTGTTGTGAAAAGCTAATTAAAAAGCATGTGATAAGAGGCTGTCTGTAGAGGCTTAGAACCAGGCAGAAATCTAGAGGTTTAAATGTTATAAAGTATTTTAAAGGGACAGTCAACACAAAAATTGTTAATGTTTAAAAAGATAGATAATGCTTTTGCTACCCATTCCCCAGCTTTGCACAACCAACATAGTTATATTCAGACAGCCCCATGAACAGATGCTTTTTTTTTTTTTTTTTTATTAACTTTTTACAACAGGGGAGTACTAGTTCATGTGAGCCATATAGATAACATTGAGCTCACGCCCGTAAGTTCTAACACAGCACCAATTGGCTTAAATGCAAGTTAATAGATTCGGGGGTTGTCAAAATAAAACCATGTTTAACAATGTTGGTTGTGCAAAGCTGGGGAATGATTAGTAAAGGCGTTATCTATATTTTTAAACAATAATAATATTGGTGTAGACTGTCCCTTTAACTTACTTTGGCTGTCACTGGACTGTAACAAATAGTACTCACAGATGGGGGGAAAAAGAGAGCTGCCTATATGATAGTATGCATCCCCAAACCTCTTATAGTGACAGCGGTAAGCATGCCCATGCACAATGTAAGGATTAGGCATATCTTTTGCACTCTATTCACTTTATTCTTCATATAAATCAAAAGGAAGCAACACTTCCTCACCTAGGTTACACAAAAGGGCAGTTTTCTAATAATTATGTTTTTTGTTTTTCCAGCTCTTGCTCTGAAGGGTATTGAATATGAACACCGTTTCATCAATCTTATCAAGGATGGAGGGCAACAGGTGAGTAGAGTTGAGCGACGCTTGTAGAGAGTTAATAATTCTATAACTGGAAGGCAGGGTGACCGTATGCCAGCTGTATAAAGCAGGGAGATCATGCCAGGATGGGCTAGAATACTGTTGTAGTAATGAATGGGAGAGCTACAAAGGCTGAGAGTTGCAATATGCCTTTAAAGGGACGTCAAACAGTAAGTAAATGGTTTGTATTACAAAGCCTGGTAATATTATGCAGATGTATTTTTAAAATAGCTGCTTAAATATTGAATAAATAAGCATAACATTTTAGTGACCATAAAGTAATAGGGGCTGCCATGTTGTAACCTAGGTTACCATTTAAACTGTCTAAAAGCCTTAGTTCTTATCTCTGCGGCCAGTTAGGCTCAGCTACAAATGAGCTGCTAAAGTAACATAGCATAAAACACCTTGATATTTTAATATCAAATGTTTAGTTATCTGCAGTAAAACAACTTTACAATATACTTTCATTAATTTGCCCACTTTGTATGTAATTTAACTTAGAAAAGTGTGAATCTTCTAATTTTAAGAACTAAAAATGCACCCTATTGACTACTCAAGGCAAACACTGCTACATATGTTTCCCTGACAACTGCAAAACAATTCAGTTTATTCTAAAATATTGACTGACTAGCCTTGTCTTAAAAATCAAGCACAAATAGGCTCCTCCAAATAAGGCAAGTAGAGGGGGGAGTTTGGCTATTTGAAAAACAACTACAGCAAAACTGTTTACACTTGGCTGAAATATTTTGTCTTTACAAATTGTTTAGTGTCCCTTTAAGGAGAGAGAAATATCCAAATGACTATGGGAAAAGATGGGGCAGGAGGTTAAGTAAGAGCATTTTGTCAGGATGTAAAGGGGGCTGGGAGGGACAGGACTATGGGCTCGATTTATGAAAGCCCTATGGCTGCAAGTTCTCACAAGAACCTGGTCGCCGCATTTTAACAAGAAGCGGTCATCAGACCGCTGCTTTCCTAACCTCTTTGCCACCTCTAAGGTGGCGAAATTCAATCTCCACGGTCTAGTCCGACCGAGGAGATTGACAGCTCCTGCCCGCACGTGATTGGCTGTGCGTGGGCAGGGGGTGGGATTGCAAGCGAGCGCAAAATTGCGCTCGTGTGCAATGGTGACTATCTGTGGGTAAATTTGCCCCGCCACAGGCGAGCTGAGGCGTACAGGGGCTCGTATATGCGCCCCTGTCCTCCTCAGCTTTTATAAATCGAGCCCATATATATCTAGCAGTAGAAGAGGTGGCGTCTAGCAGAGGGGCAGGAGGTTGGATAAGAGCATTTTGTCAGGATGTAAAGCGGGCTGGTAGGGACAGGACTTCATATCAAGCAGTAGAAGAGGGGGCAGGTGGTTGGTTTGATGTTTTTTTTTATGGTCTCTAACTGCAGCTCTCTGATGAATACAAAGAGGTGAATCCTATGCAGCAAGTTCCAGCTCTGAGGATTGATGGCATCACCTTAAGCCAGTCGGTGAGTGAGAGGATATAGAACTGCTGGCCATGTGCTGCAGATTACATAAGGCAACACATAGAGGGGATGCTGGGATGGAACCACCCTTGTGATCAGGAATATTGATTTGGTAATCTAGTTATGGGGCATCTACTGAAATTAGAAATTAAACTGATTCTGTTTTATAGTCTCCACAGGGATGAGAGAAGTATCTTATGACTTTATTTAGAAATATCTGTATTTGTAGGTCTCCATTGCTTTATCCGTGTTCTATTTTCTCTGAAAATAGTCTAATATTTTGTTTTGTTGCCCTGCAGCTTGCTATTATTGAATACCTTGAGGAAACTCGTCCAAACCCCCCTTTACTCCCAAAGGATCCAAAGAAGAGAGCCCAGGTCCGAATGATCAGTGACCATATAGCATCAGGAATACAGCCTTTGCAGGTACTAATCAGCAGACTTTCCTAGGCCACACAGTAATGCAGAATGATGGATCAGACGGATACCCTCAAAAGTCTTATTGTTGTGATCATATTGCATAAAACAGCTCTGGTTATGGGCCAGTGTAATAGTGCAGTTAAGGGGGTTACCCTCCACCTCACATAGTGAATAAATGTATCACATATTTGTGTAAAACACTATACACCAGGGAGAAACTACAGGGGGTGCAGAGGTCGCAATTGCTGGGGGCCCAGCTTCAAAGAAAAAAAAAAAAAAATCTTAATAAAAAACGTTGACCTGCCACTGCCTGCACTGATATCATGTGAGTGTGACATGATGCTTCACTAGTGTCTCTGACTACAGGGGTTAGTCTTTATGTTTTACCCATTGGTGTTTATTTGTGTGTGTATGTACGTGACTGTGTGTGTATTTATGCATGTATGTATGTATGTATGTGTGTGTGTTTGTGGAACCAGACCTTGTTACTACAGCATTGAGGGAGGGGGTAAACAGTGTCACTATACAGTACCACTATATACAGTATGGGGGGGAGGCTGGACTATGTCACAGACTACTGTGGTCACTTTATAAAGTACTGGGGCGGGTAGGGTCAGGCCAGCCATCTCACCGGCAGATTACAGACTGTGTCACTGACTCACTATATACAGTATTGGTAGGTTAAACGGTGTCCCTATATACAGTAATAGGGGGGTCAGACCATCTCACAGACTGTGGGCACAGGGTACCTCCTTTTCCAGACATGTAATCTGATTCACATTTTTGTTCTGTGTTAAATGTTAAAAAAAAGAAAGATATGTATCAAATTCACTTTATTTTTTGGGGGGGCTTCTTAGATTCTTGCACCTGGGCCCTGTGGTTTCTAGTTACGCCTCTGCTATACACACTGGCATCCACCCACAAGCCCCACCATATTAATTAACACTTCAATGCAGGGTACTTTTTTTCTTTTTTATCTTTATGACGTCCATTTTCTTGGTATGCATGAACAGTTCCTAATTGGTAGGTGTTCTCTGTTCACAGAGCATATTTACCATTGGGTCTGTGTAAGAGACTGGCACTGAGCATATGTGCACATAGTACTGTTCAAACCCTTAAAAAAAGAAAAAGCTGTTGTAGTAGATTCTGCACTTTAGAGTGCTGCGGAAGTACAACTCCTGCACATTCAGATATAGGATAGTGGTTTGTATTATCACACATCTGAGGATCTAATGTGTGATATACTCATGGAAGCATATCAGAATGTATATATTTAGACTAATACATCAGATCAGTTTCTTTTAATCTTCTGGAGTAGCTAAAAACCCTCCCAGAAATCCTCACAATGCCTAACCCTCCTACCTCTCCTCTGTCCTGTACAGTTAGAACAGTGTATTTAGTTCCACCTTAGATATCTCCCTGGGAAGTCAAATATAATCCAGTAGAAATAGTGTTTTATTTATAAATAGGTATAACTTATTTTCTTGCCCACGGTTATGGAGACAGAATACTCAGGTACCCGTGCCTATGGAAAATCTTCAGCAAGGAAGCACTAACAGAAGAATCAGTCATGGAAGAAATGCTCATAGCCAAGCCAGATACAGCCCTCAGAAACCTAAATCTCATTAATAACTTGAGTGCTCTTCAAATTAACTTCTTTCAAAACCGCAGCACTAGTACAAGAATAGCAAACCTAAAGCTGATAGCCCAAGTCTTCATGCTAGAAGGTGAGTCAACCTAGTTTCCCCCAATGGGGAGATACTACTTTATGGTTGTGCTTCTGTGACATATCAAGGAGCAAAAAAACAGTTGTAGCAAAGCTAAATATAAACAGATCTATGCTTTGATTTTGATGGTGAGACAACTCTCTGTACCAGAAGAATTAGCTTTGGAGTAATAGGAGCCTTGAAATAAAAGCTGAAAACACTGATCAAAGCGCCCTGAAGCAGAAACGTCAAAAGCAAGTTTTCAGCAGTGAAGTAATACTGCTTACATATAAGAGCCATTGCCTTAAAGGGACACTAAACTACTGCACCTACAGTAGCAGTTACTACTCACCAAACTATTTTCCTTCTGTGTATGTAGCTCTGTTCAAAGCCATTCTCACATTTTAACCCTTTACAAGTGCTGGTTAGTGAACCTCTGAATCTTCACCCTGGGAACATCCATATTGGGGTTACGGTGTGACAAAAGCCGTGAGTATATGTTTGTTTCTTCACAAGCCATATTTTGCACTTGAGTTTAGTATGTACAATACAGAAGGGAAGCTGTGTGCTTTTTTCAGAGGCTGCATTGCTCTATATTTGTTATGTTATGTAACTTTATTATTTTTTTTATTTATTATTTTGTTTGCAGTTTAACAGTATGGTGAATAGTAACCATGCTACTATAGTTGTACCAACAATGCCCTGTGGTGGGAAATCTGTGCATTAAATATAGAAACATATTGTAAAGAGAAAAATCCGTGACAAACCACAAAGGTATATAGAGGCAAACACCAATGCAAAACCTAATAATAAAGGAGCGTATAAACTGATCTTGAGAAGGCTGTGATTGAAGCAGGGCTGGACCTGCCATATATAGGTGCAGCCGAGCTGGGATGGCACAATGCATGGAAATCCCATAATCTCCACAAACAATGCACTCGGACTTCAGGGGTCCATTATGGTGAATGCTGAGCCTAACAAGAGGCCACACACACTGCTGATTGGAGACATGGATATGGCTGGATGTTTGTAGTTTCTAGTTTGTAGTTCTGGGAAGGGACCATGTTGTTTCTTTATCACTTAGGGGACAGTCTACACCTTAGTCATCTTAAAGTAATACCTTAGATTAAGTTGCAAATAGCCTCCTGCACCCCTTTCTATATCATGCTGCAGGAACGGTAAAAAAGTTATTTTAAAATGAATATTGTTTCTGGTTACTTGTAAATGGCTGCCAAGCTCAGCCAACTGATGACATCATGATCTGGGCTACATCTAGACCCTCTTCAGAATAGCATTGATAGTCTGTGGAATCCATTTAGTGAGCCTTTTGTGATTAGACACCATTTGCAGCCCAGATTGTGATGTCATCAGTGGGTGGAGCTTGGCAGCCATTTCAAAGTGGGAAGAAACAATATTCATTTTAAAATAACTTTCTTACCATTCTTGCTGCATGATATTGAAAAAGTGTAGGAGGCTATTTGCAGCTTAATCTAAGGTAAGACTTTAAGATGACCAAGGTGTAGACTGTCCCTTTTAAAACGGTGATGTTGCTCATACTGATGTACTCAAAATAGTGAAAAACGTATTAATCACTAGTACCTGAGCAATATGTGATCACAAGAGAGAGAAAAATGATTTCATTATGTGGATAGAACGCCATACTTTAAGGATTTTGCCCAGTTTTTTGTTTTCCATGGAGGAAGAGTTGGTATACATAACTGCTCAGCAACTTATTCAAAGCTTATCAATAGTATACAAATCAACCGAATAATTGCTACACAGCAGGCCAGTCAATAGCGTTACAGTGATACTTGTCTCTGTTCTCTCAGAATCTTTCTGCACTGCAGAGGATCGGAAACACAAAGGACGAGTGGGCCCAGTACTTCATTATACGTGGTTTCCAAGGTGAGTTCACAGGGAAATGGTGAATTGCTGCTCAACTAAATAATACAGTTGAGTATTTACATTAATATTCAGATAACACCCCAATTGTCTTTCAACTTCTGATTTTACCTCACATTTATTCAACAGCTCTCTAACCAGCATTTCATTTTGGATGGCTGCCCATCACTTAAAGGGACAGTCTAGTCAAAATTAAACTTTCATGATTCAGATAGGGCATGCAATTTTAAACAACTTTCCAATTCACTTTTATCATCAAATTTACTTCTCCTGGTATTCTTAGTTGAAAGCTAAACCTAGGTAGGCTCATATGCTTATTTCTAAGCCCTTGAAGGCCGCCTCTTTTCTCAAAGTATTTGACAGTTTTTCACAGCTAGAGGGCATTAGTTCATGTGTTCCATATAGATAACATTCACCTAAATTACAAGTTTTGCGTTATGGTGCGGTAAGGCTGAAAAATTGGCCATTGTGCGCGGAATGGTAGGTCTCCCGTATTACAAGTTGCTGCGGTATAGAAGTACACACCCATAAACTACCTATTAACCCCTAAACCGCTACCCTCCCGCATCTCAAATACTATATTAAACTTATTAAC
Source organism: Bombina bombina (assembly GCF_027579735.1). NCBI lineage: Eukaryota > Metazoa > Chordata > Amphibia > Anura > Bombinatoridae > Bombina > Bombina bombina. Next base: position 55,865,141 of record NC_069499.1, on the reverse strand, counting down.
CCTTAATCTACCACCCACCCACATAGCCAACACTATATAAACCTATTAAGCCCTAAACTGCCAGCCCCCCCACATCGCTACTACTATAATAAACCTATTAACCCCTAAACTGCCGGGCCCCCACATTGCAAATCACTAAATTAAACTAACCCCTAAACCTAACACCCCCCTAACTTTAAATTAAATTTACAATATAACTATCTTAAAATAAATAAAAACTTACCTGTGAAATAAAAACAAAAACAAAGATTAAACTATAAATAAACCTAACATAAAAATAAATAAATAAAAATAAAATAAACTACAAATAAAAAAACAACTAAATTACAAGATTAAAATAACCTAACGCTACGAGAAAATAAATAAAATCTAACATTTCCAAAAAATAAATAAATAATACAAATTACACCTAATCTAATAGGCCTATAAAAACAAAAAAGCCACCCCAAAATAAAACACCCCCTAACCTAACAAACTGCCAATAGCCCTTAAAAGGGCCTTTTGTATGGCATTGCCCTAAGTTAAACAGCTCTTTTACCTTTTAAAAATTACTAAGTCCCCCCTAAAGGTAACCCCCCCCCCCACCTAACCAACCTCCAAAAAATTAAAAAACCTAACTCTAAAAAATCCTAAGCTACCCATTGCCCCTAAAGGGGCATTTGTATGGGCATTGCCCTTAAAAGGGCATTAAGCTCTTTTACTGCCCATTAAAATAAAAAAGCCCTATTCTAAAAATAAAAAAACACCCAAAAAAAAACTAACACTAACCCCAGGAAATCTACTCGCAGTGCCTGAAGTCCAGACATCCATCTTGATCCAGGTGGCAACATCTTCCTCCATCACGGGGGCATCTTCTATCTTCATCCCGGTGGCGCAGAGCTGTCTAGCACTGGCGGCAACATCCAGCGCGGAACGTCCTCTGATTTGAACAGCCAATAGGATTTAAGCAGCTCTCATCCTATTGGCTGATTTGAATTTTTCAGCCAATAGGAATGCAATGGTACCCCAATATAAAAGGGGTACCTTGCATTCAAGCTTCAGTGTGCGGCGGTCGATCGCATGAAGAGGACGTTCCGTGCTGGATGTCACCGCTGGTCCTGGACAGCTTCGTGCCACCAGGATTATTAGAATAGGGCTTTTTTATTTTAAAGGGCAGTAAAAGAGCTGAATGCCCTTAAAAATGCCCCTTTAGGGGCAATGGGTAGCTTAGGATTTGTTAGTTTTTATTTTTGGGGGTTGGTTGTGGGGGGGTTTACTTTTAGGGGGGACTTAGTAATTTTTAAAGGTAAAATAGCTGTTTAAATTAGGGCAATGCCCAACAAAAGGCCCTTTTAAGGGCTATTGGCAGTTTATTGTTAGCTTAGGTGTTTTTATTTTGGGGTGGCTTTTTTGTTTTTATAGGCCTATTAGATTAAGTGTAATTTTTATTATTTTGGATAATTTCGTTTATTTTTTGTAATCTTAGTGTGGGGGGGTTTATTTTCCGTATTTTTAGCATTTTTATTTTTTGCTAATGTTAGATTTTATTTAATTTTTTAGTAGTATTAGGTTTTTTTAATCTTGTAATTTAGTTTTTTTATTTGTAGTTTATTTTCTTAAAATAGTTATGTTAGGTTTATTTATAGTTTATTTATAGTTTAATCTTAGTTTTTTTTTTATTTCACAGGTAAGTTTTTATTTATTTTAAGATAGTTATATTGTAAATTAAATTTAAAGTTAGGGGGTGTTAGGTTTAGGGGTTAATAGTTTAATGATTTCCGATGTGGGGCTTGGCGGTTTAGGGGTTAATAACTTTAGTGTTGGGGGTGGCAGATTAGGGGTTAATAACTTTAATTGATGTCGGGGGCGGCTGGTTAGTGGTATTTAGACTAGGGTTTTATGTTAGGGTGTTTAGGTTTTAACATAACTTTATTTTCCCCATAGACATCAATGGGTTGCGTTACGGCGATCGCCATTCCTCGATCGCAGGTGTTTTTTCTGACACTTTCTCCCCATTGATGTCTATGGGGGAAAGCGTGCATGAGCACGTAAATTCAGGCCTTGGGTTTTGTGCGGTATGTAGCTTAATGCATCATACCGCACAACAAAAGGTTTTGGCTTTACTTGTAATGGCAGCGCTATGAAAAGTGCGATAACGTTCTTTTTTTTTTTTGCGTTATTTACACACCCAGTTTAGCGCACAGCTTGTAATCTTGGTGATTGTTCTATTGCCCGTGGAGTAAATTATGAGAGGGCGGCTAAAATGCAAGTCTGTCAAAAGAACCGAAATAAGGGGGCAGTCTGCCTTGTTGTTTATGTAAAACTAGAGAATGGGTAATAAAGGGATTATCTATCTTTTTAAACAATAAAAATTCTGGAGTAGACTGTCCCTTTAAACATCTTAAATACAGAGCTATTGCTGGTCACCCCTTTCTACTACAACTCTTGAATCATTTTTCGATGACTGATCAATCACACAAACCTTTTATGTCTGCTGTTTTGGAGCCATATTTGAGTCTGGGCTTGCCCCTTTGCAACATCTCCAAAATATGTCTAACACCGGACACCACCAAATACTGATTCATTTTCTTTTGTTCCACTCTGACATTTCTTTCATTGGTTTCAGTATCCAGTAGAATAACATCTTGACAATGTCCTACAAACGCTGCCCTCTGTGCTCTGCTCCCCAAACCTCCTACCTTACCTGTCTGCAGAATGTTTCCACGCTGCACCTACTCTAAAGAATCATTTTTCTTTGCCCTCTGTCTTTCCACCAATAGAAAAATAGTCAAAAACTTTCAAGAAACTGATTCAGCAGATTTTTCTAGTAAAAAAGATTCCCCTCTACAGAACCGAAAACATTGCAGTTTAAGTAATACTTATGTTTTAATATTTACTGACCTTTCTCACAAAATACCATAGTTAATGTGAATAATTTACATATAAATAAAGTACATATGAAAAAACACCGTAAGCTTTAATAGACAAGATGTTTTGGGAAGGTATCGGAGCTCACAATTGAAGCATGGAGATAATAGACTGATTATACTGTTTGTTTTTGTGTCTTCTAGCCCTAGAAAAGATCCTGAAGGATACAGCTGGACGATACTGTGTTGGGGATGAGGTATAATGTTATTAAAGGGACTTTAAGGCCAAAAATAAAACTTGATTCAGATAAAGCATGCAGTTTACTGCCATTATCAATTTGTCTTTTTATATTGACATAATGAGGCACCAATTCCTACTGTGCATGTACAGGGAGTTCCGTTTATATGAATCTGTGATCCACTGATGGCTGTCACATGATAACAGGGTGCAGGACAATGGGAGGGATTTTTAAAATTTCATTGCTACTGCATTACTTCTTTGGTTATACATTTTTCAATCACTGTTGGTGACACCACTATCTCCCCATCACCCAAAGTCCATTGCCTAGGAGTTACACTTGACTCCAAACTGTCCTTCATACCCACACATCATATTGTTCTCTTCATCCTGTCGCAGCCACCTACACAATATCTCCAAAATTTGTCCATTTCTGAGTGCTGAAACTACTCCCTTGACTACTGTAATAACCTACTAACTGGCCTTCCTCTCTCCCACCTCTCCCCTCTTCAATCCATCCTAAATTCCTCTGCTAGGCTAATCTACCTCTCCCGACGCTCTGTATCTGCTGCACCTCTCTGCGAGTCCCTTCACTGGCTCCCCATTCAAAGCAGAATTAAAATCAAAATTCTCACCAGACCTACAACGCCGTTACCAATGCAGGCCCCCCCTACCTGTCCTCACTCTACCATCAACCATTGCAGGGCCCAAGGCAGGATGAAAAAATGGGGGCCCCCTTTCTCGTCGCCTCCAACCCCGGCTAATCTCCGCCTCCAACCCCACAGCTTTTAAAATTAAAAAAAAAAAAGAGAGAAAAATCATTTAAGGTAATGCACAACATTTTTTTTAACACACAGATATACTTGTATACACATACATGTACACAGATATATATATACACACACAAACAGCATTCCACACAGACAGCCCACACACAGACAGACATCCCCCCCCCACACACACACAGAAGCAGAAGAAACCCTCTGTAAATGTGGTAAATCTGGCACACATTTAGTTCATAGCCCACACACACACTACACACCATACACAAGGGTAATGGAAATACTATTAAACATTTTTTGATTTTATTTTTTAAAGATGTTAATGCTTTATTTAGAATACCAAGGTACGGCAGCTACCTGTTGTAATAAGGTTTGATTCATAGCCCCAGCTATAGAAAGCAGTTAGGAAGTGTACATTGGCATTTTATATGCCACTGAAAACAAATCTGGCATTACATTTAAACAAAAAGTACCTTAGTTACACTAAGTTACAATGAAAGTAAAGCTTAATTTTGCAGTTACATTCTTTGCTATAGATATTAGACATTGATGTCCAATATTCACATAATCTTACAGATGTTAATACCATGAAAACCCAAAGCAAAAATCTATAAATGGGAAGCAACTGAAATGGTGTCAATTGCTTAAGCTTAGTTGCAGGTACTTACGGTAACTAAGGCAAGCCGGTTAGCTACAAATTACAGTTGTGTGGTATTTACTTTATACAATTTTAAATCCATAACTTGAGGTAATGTGACACATGATGGTCTGCCAAGCTTTGTTATTGAGCTTTTATTAGTGACACTTCACGGAACATGCACCACACCAATAGGAGTCAGCGGCCAAGGAAGACAGTCAAATCATATTTTATGATAAACAACTAAGAAGCATATAATGGCTGATATAACCACACTGAAAACAGGCTACGCAAAGTTGTTTTTTATTTCAAAAGCTAGGATAGCTTCAATATCCATGCTATGGTGAATCAGAATGTAAAATACCTTAAAAATACCTTACAATACTGTAATAGCACCATCCCCCCTGTAACAGATGATGCCCCCAGCCCGCTGCAATAAAATTATGCTCCCAGCCCTCCTCTGTAATAAATTATGCCCCCAGCAATATATGATTCCCCCAGTTCCCCTGCAATAAAATGATGCCCCAGCCCCGCTGCAATAAAATTACTCTCCTAGCCCTCCTCTGTAATAAATTATGCCCCCAGCAATAAGTGATTCCCCCAGTCCCCCTGCAATAAAATGATGCCCTCAGCCCCGCTGCAATAAAATTATGCTCCCAGCCCCCCTCTGTAATAAATGATGCCCCCCAGCAATAAAATGATACCCCCAGCCCCGCTGCAATACAATTATGCTCCCAGCCCCCCTCTGTAATAAATGATGCCCCCCAGCAATAAAATTATACCCCCAGCCCTGCTGCAATAAAATGATGCCTCCAGCATCCCTGCAATAAAATTATGCTCCCAGCCCCCTCTGTAATAAATTATGCCCCCAGCAATAAATGATTCTCCTAGCCCCCCCCCCCTGCAATAAAATGATGCCCCCCAGCAAAAGCATCAATAGAGAGGAACGGGACACTAAAATGTGCTTGCATGAGAAATACCGGCACTGACAAATCTTGTGAGTTATTTAGAAAAAAACATAAATGAGCTATAATAAATTTGCGCTTCCAACATCACGTCCTAAATTCCCTTATAAGATGATAGATCAGTATGAAAGTGGCACGCACATCTAAATCATACAATGCGATTAACACATTAATTGATCGCTTTCAGTAATCCCCGGGCAAAAATAGGTAGGGACGATGGGTATGGCCTGCAAAAAAATGATGCCCCAGCAATAAAATGCCCCCCCCCCCCCGCCGGCGGCCTGCCACCCCTGACCTGTCTAAAGTTGGGCCCCCCTGTGGGACCATTGCATGCATCTTAAAACGTGTGGGAAGGAGAAATGGGACAAGAAGGGGTTTTGTAGCACTCATTCCCTATAAGTATGGTTTATAGTGTTGAAAACCATTCAACTACTGTATCTTTAAATCAGTTAAAAACTTAACTTTATTAATCACTATTTAAACCTAAATAAATAATACAAAAAGGCCCCTGACAAATCGCTTGTGAAAGATAGACTGCAACCACCAGAGATAGAATACAGCTCAAACCACCCCCCTGTATTCCTGGCACGGTAACAGGATACGCCGGCTTCAGGTGACAGGGATGGCTGAGTGATCCTGTTAAATCTCGTGCAGTCTAAGTATAAGCGTAGGAGCGGTATACTATTCTATATTAAAAGCAAAGAGCCAAACTTGTAGCAGTTAAGCTAATATTTGCACACAAATTTGCACACAAACGCGTTTCGGCCGAATAGCGGCCTTTTTCAATGTGTATTCTTAGAAATGACAAGCCGAGTGTGGAGTTAAACACGCTTTAAATATCCCAGTTCTGTGTCTCTGTGGCCAATAGGAAAGCGGTTATTGCGCACGCCCATCTTCAGGCCAATCACCAGTGCTGTACTGCTCAGGCCCATTATGTTGGTAGGTTATTCCGGATTGGCTGTGAATACGTTATCCATATCCAATCTGGATTTACCTATGTTCCATATGTTGTTCTACGTTACACTGTACTTCAGAATAAACTGGTAATATTGCGATTTGCTTACATCACTCATCTATATCCACTATACTTGCGTGCACCTTTAAAGAAATTATCTACTTATACCGGTATCGAGTACAAAACGGCAGCAATTATATGAGACGGGCTCTGTTAACCCGTTCTACTCTCTGTCCGTTCTACTCAACACCCTCTTATAATCCCTGTTAGTAAATTGCATTATGGAGACCATGTATCAAAAGATCGTTGTTGTGGATCAAACATAATATTACAAAATGTGATTCAGAGTATTATTTACATAGACTAAATGTGTACTATGACTTCTGCTATGTACATAAATCACGGGGCTAGATTTTTAATATACTGCTCGTGTTGGACAAGATTCAAATTATGGATTTCCATCGTTCAAACTGAAAACATGATTTACCTAATAGTATTTTGATGTTAATCAAAAAATGTTAGTATTGTCTTATGATTAAGAAACGCCACCTAAATACACATTGTGTGTTTGCTATAGTGTACATACACTATGTGTTTGCCACAGCGCATATACACACTATTTTGAAACCATCTTAAATGTACTAGGGTGAATTCTTTTAAGACTTAAACCTATCTCGCATATATTCATGTTTTGTGGTTAATTTAAAATTTGAAACTAAAACATGTCATAGTGCGTGTTGTACTAGTTAGTATGTAATTCTTATCTCACAAATTTTCAACATATGCTAATGTGATCCAAAAAATTGCATTTACTTAGGAATTCTGGGTGCACATCTGGATAGGGATAGTTTACTGAGACTCTTACACTTGTACACTACTATTTACAATATTATTTACAGTTTCTGTTGAATTTCACAGGAAGACCCAAAAATTATTATTCTCATTCATGCCCTGTGGCATCACACAATTCAAATTAAATATCCATTTTGCTTCCTTTTGGAGCAAGACTTTTTCTATATCTCCTCCACGAATGCCTAAGCGTAGGCTTTCTAATCCCCAGCATCTGAATGTACTAGTTTTACCCTTATGATGGTATAGAAAATGTCTCGCAACACTTGTTATTTGTTTTCCATTTTCAATATCTTTGGCAGCATTTCGAATATTACTAAGATGTTCAGTCATCCTCTTTCCCATAGGTCTTGTGGTCATTCCTACATATAGTAAATTACAGCTGCAGGTTAAACAGTATATGACATTAGCAGTCTTACAAGTTTATATGGCTCTGTATGATCCACTGTTTATTGAATCTATCCATCATTACTTTCTTTTTTACCATGTGTGTACATATTTTACAATTTCCACATGCTATCGAACCTTTATAAAGAGGGGGCTTTTTAGCATTTCTATCAAAATGGCTTTGGGTTAGCTGATCATTCAGGTTGCCTGCTCTTCTGTACGTGAATTGGGGTTTTGTAGGGATTATAGAATTTAACTGGTCATCAGATTGTAAAATATGCCAGTGTTTGAGTAGTATATTGGATACTTGATTGCTTTGACTGGAATATGTAGAGATAAATCTCAAGGAATTGAGATTATCCTCTGGCTTTTTAGGTTCTAATAGTTCCTGTCTATTCTTGTTCATTGCTCGCTGATAGGCTCTCTTTAAGGATTTCCTTGAATACCCTCGTTGTAGCAATCTATCTCTGAGTTCATTGGCTGCTTTCTGGAATGATTCAATGGATGAACTATTCCTACGAATCCTTAGGTATTCACCTATTGGCAGGCTTTTTATTGTGTTCGGATGGTGAAAGCTCTGCGCATGCAAAATATTATTTGTTGCAGTAGGTTTCCTAAAGGAATCTGTTTCTAAGTGGTCATTCACTTTCTTAATGACTAAATCCAGGAACTCCACCTTGTGGTCATCCTGTGTCATGGTTAGAAATAGACCAAAAGAATTATTGTTAAGGAGCAAAATGAACTCATTGAGTGTTTCTGTTGATCCCTCCCACACAAAGAAAATATCGTCTATATACCTGGACCAGTGGGTGATGTATTTGGTATACTGTTGAAAATTGCTGTTAAATACTACAGTTTCCTCCCACCAGCCCAGGTATATATTCGCGTAAGTGGGGGCACAAGAGGTCCCCATTGCTGTTCCACACAACTGCAAATAAAATCTCCCATCAAAAACAAAGTAATTATGATCCAAAGTGAATTCTAGTAAATCCATAATGAATTGTTTGGATTCATTGGATAAAGCTTGATTCTTTGTTAAAAAGTGGGAAACAGCTCTACATCCCCATTGTTTATCAATGCTTGTATACAGTGACTCCACGTCACAAGTGACGAGAATCGATTGAGGGGTTATAGTCAGTGTGTTCATTTTATTGAGAATGTGCATCGTATCCTTCGTGTAGGAGGGCAATGAGTCTACAATATACCTGAGTCTTGCGTCCACATATTTAGAGGCCTTCTCCGTTAAAGACCCAATGCCAGAGACAATGGGTCTCCCTGGGGGACATTTCTGATTTTTGTGGATTTTAGGTAATAGATAGAGTGTTGCTACCTTGGGGTTTTTTACATCTAAGTATTGAAATTCCTTTTTATCAATTATGCCTTCAGCTGCTGCCTGTTTAATTAGTCTATTATACTGTTTAAGAAAATCTTCTGTTGGATTCCCAAAGAGATTTTTGTAGTTTTTAGGATTATGGAGTTGTTTCTTGACCTCAGCTATATACATTTCGGTAGGCCATAAAACAATATTCCCACCCTTGCCACTCTGTTTGATTTGGACATCAGTCCATTGGTTTATTGATTTTAGTGCAAGTTTTTCTTGTTCAGATAGATTATTTAGTGATTTGTCAATATCTGAAGAAATAGCTAATATATCCTTGCATGCTAAATATAGGAATGTAATGGTATTGTGAGAGGTACTTGTTGGTGGTATAAAGCTAGATTTAGTCTTTAAAATTTCACGCCATTTATTATCCTTTTCTGTTATCTCATTTGGATTGGTTTCTGAATCCTCTAATAAAGAGATTAGGTTTCTGATAGCCGTAGCATCATCAGGGTTTAAACCTTCTATTTCTCTATTAGGTGCAAAGAATTTCTTGAGCAGTAATTTACGTGTAAAATGGTGTACATCTTTTATGGTTTCAAACTTGTCAAGTGTGGCTGTTGGAACAAATGACATGCCTTTTTTTAATACTGAAATTTGTGTTTCAGTTAGAACTTTGTCTGAAAGATTAATAATATTCAGTTCTTGTTGGTGTGTTTCTTTTTGGTGAATGATTTTTGGTGGAACTGTACTTGTTTTCTTGTTTTGGGTTTGTTTCCCCCTACCTCTGCGGATGCTCCGCCTAAAGGGATGTCTCCATTAATGTTATGTGGTGTGATTCTTCTCTTAAGGATTGGTTTAGGTCTCAACTCGTCTTCTGAGTTATCACCATCTGTAATATCACAATCCTTATCAGAGTAATCAGACTCTATATTAGTGGATTTGTTCGTATTCCACATATACACAGATTTATTTGCATAGTCTGTCAAGTCCCTTTCTATTTTCTTTTCATTTTTATTAGCAATGTATTTTGCAAACCTGTCAACTTCTTCTTTAGTTTTTGTATAAGACTTTTGGAACTCCTCTTTTAATTCATACTGTTTTAATTCTTCACCAATTTTAGTTATTTCCTCATTTAATTCATTTAACTTATCTTTCTCATGCTCTATGAGATAGCCTATAAGTTTCAGTGAGCATTCAGTCAATGCCTCTTCCCACTTAGATTTTAACGTGGGTTTTAGATCTTGAAATGCTGGAAATAATTTGAGTCTCAGACCCCTAGGTATTACTTGGTTATCATTGTAAAAATTGAACATTCTCTTTTCCACATTGTACGCCTGGTGGGTAAACCACCTCTTCCTATTATTTTGCACGTGACCACTAATTGTAATCACTATACATTCCATACAATGGCAGCCTTTAATTTGGGGGCAGAAATGCTCCAGTGGTCTGAAGATATCAAAAAATTGACAGTTGATTTACAAAGTAAAAACACTATAGATAATGTAAATTTGGGGGAATGGTTATTATCTCTAAAAAATCTAAAACGTATTCGCAAACGTCAGATTAAAAGACAATGGAACATAGGAATGTTCAATTTTTACAATGATAACCAAGTAATACCTAGGGGTCTGAGACTCAAATTATTTCCAGCATTTCAAGATCTAAAACCCACGTTAAAATCTAAGTGGGAAGAGGCATTGACTGAATGCTCACTGAAACTTATAGGCTATCTCATAGAGCATGAGAAAGATAAGTTAAATTAATTAAATGAGGAAATAACTAAAATTGATGAAGGATTAAAACAGTATGAATTAAAAGAGGAGTTCCAAAAGTCTTATACAAAAACTAAAGAAGAAGTTGACAGGTTTGCAAAATACATTGCTAATAAAAAAGAAAAGAAAATAGAAAGGGACTTGACAGACTATGCAAATAAATCTGTGTATATGTGGAATACGAACAAATCCACTAATATAGAGTCTGGTTACTCTGATAAGGATTGTGATATTACAGATGGTGATAACTCAGAAGACGAGTTGAGACCTAAACCAATCCTTAAGAGAAGAATCACACCACATAACATTAATGGAGACATCCCTTTAGGCGGAGCATCCGCAGAGGTAGGGGGAAACAAACCCAGAACAAGAAAACAAGTCCAGTTCCACCAAAAATCATTCACCAAAAAGAAACACACCAACAAGAACTGAATATTATTAATCTTTCAGACAAAGTTCTAACTGAAACACAAATTTCAGTATTAAAAAAAGGCATGTCATTTGTTCCAACAGCCACACTTGACAAGTTTGAAACCATAAAAGACGTACACCTTTTTACACGTAAATTACTGCTCAAGAAATTCTTTGCACCTAATAGAGAAATAGAAGGTTTGAACCCTGATGATGCTACGGCTATCAGAAACCTAATCTCTTTATTAGAGGATTCAGAAACCAATCCAAATGAGATAACAGAAAAGGATAATAAATGGCGTGAAATTTTAAAGACTAAATCTAGCTTTATACCACCAACAAGTACCTCTCACAATACCATTACATTCCTAGATTTAGTATGCAAGGATATATTAGCTATTTCTTCAGATATTGACAAATCACTAAATAATCTATCTGAACAAGAAAAACTTGCACTAAAATCAATAAATCAATGGACTGATGTCCAAATCAAACAGAGTGACAAGGGTGGGAATATTGTTTTATGGCCTACCGAAATGTATATAGCTGAGGTCAAGAAACAACTCCATAATCCTAAAAACTACAAAAATCTCTTTGGGAATCCAACAGAAGATTTTCTTAAACAGTATAATAGACTAATTAAACAGGCAGCAGCTGAAGGCATAATTGATAAAAAGGAATTTCAATACTTAGATGTAAAAAACCCCAAGGTAGCAACACTCTATCTATTACCTAAAATCCACAAAAATCAGAAATGTCCCCCAGGGAGACCCATTGTCTCTGGCATTGGGTCTTTAACGGAGAAGGCCTCTAAATATGTGGACGCAAGACTCAGGTATATTGTAGACTCATTGCCCTCCTACACGAAGGATACGATGCACATTCTCAATAAAATGAACACACTGACTATAACCCCTCAATCGATTCTCGTCACTTGTGACGTGGAGTCACTGTATACAAGCATTGATAAACAATGGGGATGTAGAGCTGTTTCCCACTTTTTAACAAAGAATCAAGCTTTATCCAATGAATCCAAACAATTCATTATGGATTTACTAGAATTCACTTTGGATCATAATTACTTTGTTTTTGATGGGAGATTTTATTTGCAGTTGTGTGGAACAGCAATGGGGACCTCTTGTGCCCCCACTTACGCGAATATATACCTGGGCTGGTGGGAGGAAACTGTAGTATTTAACAGCAATTTTCAACAGTATACCAAATACATCACCCACTGGTCCAGGTATATAGACGATATTTTCTTTGTGTGGGAGGGATCAACAGAAACACTCAATGAGTTCATTTTGCTCCTTAACAATAATTCTTTTGGTCTATTTCTAACCATGACACAGGATGACCACAAGGTGGAGTTCCTGGATTTAGTCATTAAGAAAGTGAATGACCATTTAGAAACAGATTCCTTTAGGAAACCTACTGCAACAAATAATATTTTGCATGCGCAGAGTTTTCACCATCCGAACACAATAAAAAGCCTGCCAATAGGTGAATACCTAAGGATTCGTAGGAATAGTTCATCCATTGAATCATTCCAGAAAGCAGCCAATGAACTCAGAGATAGATTGCTACAACGAGGGTATTCAAGGAAATCCTTAAAGAGAGCCTATCAGCGAGCAATGAACAAGAATAGACAGGAACTATTAGAACCTAAAAAGCCAGAGGATAATCTCAATTCCTTGAGATTTATCTCTACATATTCCAGTCAAAGCAATCAAGTATCCAATATACTACTCAAACACTGGCATATTTTACAATCTGATGACCAGTTAAATTCTATAATCCCTACAAAACCCCAATTCACGTACAGAAGAGCAGGCAACCTGAATGATCAGCTAACCCAAAGCCATTTTGATAGAAATGCTAAAAAGCCCCCTCTTTATAAAGGTTCGATAGCATGTGGAAATTGTAAAATATGTACACACATGGTAAAAAAGAAAGTAATGATGGATAGATTCAATAAACAGTGGATCATACAGAGCCATATAAACTTGTAAGACTGCTAATGTCATATACTGTTTAACCTGCAGCTGTAATTTACTATATGTAGGAATGACCACAAGACCTATGGGAAAGAGGATGACTGAACATCTTACTAATATTCGAAATGCTGCCAAAGATATTGAAAATGGAAAACAAATAACAAGTGTTGCGAGACATTTTCTATACCATCATAAGGGTAAAACTAGTACATTCAGATGCTGGGGATTAGAAAGCCTACGCTTAGGCATTCGTGGAGGAGATATAGAAAAAGTCTTGCTCCAAAAGGAAGCAAAATGGATATTTAATTTGAATTGTGTGATGCCACAGGGCATGAATGAGAATAATAATTTTTGGGTCTTCCTGTGAAATTCAACAGAAACTGTAAATAATATTGTAAATAGTAGTGTACAAGTGTAAGAGTCTCAGTAAACTATCCCTATCAAGACGTGCACCCAAAATTCCTAAGTAAATGCAATTTTTTGGATCACATTAGCATATGTTGAAAATTTGTGAGATAAGAATTACATACTAACTAGTACAACACGCACTATGACATGTTTTAGTTTCAAATTTTAAATTAACCACAAAACATGAATATATGCGAGATAGGTTTAAGTCTTAAAAGAATTGACCCTAGTACATTTAAGATGGTTTCAAAATAGTGTGTATATGCGCTGTGGCAAACACATAGTGTATGTACACTATAGCAAACACACAATGTGTATTTAGGTGGCGTTTCTTAATCATAAGACAATACTAACATTTTTTGATTAACATCAAAATACTATTAGGTAAATCATGTTTTCAGTTTGAACGATGGAAATCCATAATTTTGAATCTTGTCCAACACGAGCAGTATATTAAAAATCTAGCCCCGTGATTTATGTACATAGCAGAAGTCATAGTACACATTTAGTCTATGTAAATAATACTCTGAATCAAATTTTGTAATATTATGTTTGATCCACAACAACGATCTTTTGATACATGGTCTCCATAATGCAATTTACTAACAGGGATTATAAGAGGGTGTTGAGTAGAACGGACAGAGAGTAGAACGGGTTAACAGAGCCCGTCTCATATAATTGCTGCCGTTTTGTACTCGATACCGGTATAAGTAGATAATTTCTTTAAAGGTGCACGCAAGTATAGTGGATATAGATGAGTGATGTAAGCAAATCGCAATATTACCAGTTTATTCTGAAGTACAGTGTAACGTAGAACAACATATGGAACATAGGTAAATCCAGATTGGATATGGATAACGTATTCACAGCCAATCCGGAATAACCTACCAACAAAATGGGCCTGAGCAGTACAGCACTGGTGATTGGCCTGAAGATGGGCGTGCGCAATAACCGCGTTCCTATTGGCCACAGAGACACAGAACTGGGATATTTAAAGCGTGTTTAGCTCCACACTCGGCTTGTCATTTCTAAGAATACACATTGAAAAAGGCCGCTATTCGGCCGAAACGCGTTTGTGTGCAAATTTGTGTGCAAATATTAGCTTAACTGCTACAAGTTTGGCTCTTTGCTTTTAATATAGAATAGTATACCGCTCCTACGCTTATACTTAGACTGCACGAGATTTAACAGGATCACTCAGCCATCCCTGTCACCTGAAGCCGGCGTATCCTGTTACCGGCCAGGAATACAGGGGGGTGGTTTGAGCTGTATTCTATCTCTGGTGGTTGCAGTCTATCTTTCACAAGCGATTTGTCAGGGGCCTTTTTGTATTATTTATTTAGGTTTAAATAGTGATTAATAAAGTTAAGTTTTTAACTGATTTAAAGATACAGTAGTTGAATGGTTTTCAACACTATAAACCATACTTATAGGGAATGAGTGCTACAAAACCCCTTCTTGTCCCGTTTCCCCTTCCCACACTTTTTAAGTAATTATTTAAGGGTTAGCACCAGGGATTCTTATATTCCTTTTTCCCTATTATTACAGTCACAGTGCCAATTAAGTCTCTTTTCCACACCATTGCATGCATCACCACTGGTAGTTCCGCCCCTGGCCCCTGCTGATGGCTGCTTTGATGCTTGAAGCTTCTGCTTCTCACATGCCACACCGCTATGTAACTAGTCACCACCCTCTGAGTCCTGAGTTCCCGGGATGCCTGTCAAAAAAAATGGCACCAAAAATAAATGTTAAAAAAAAAAAATGGCAGCAAAAAAAATAAAATAATTAAAAAAAAAAAAAGTTTTAAATTGGCACAAGCGTGGGGCCCTAGGCGGCCGTCTCGCTTGCATTGCCCTAAGGCCCGGCCCTGACCTCCTCCCATGCTAGACTACAGGACTCTTGTGCGGCACCAGCCATCTGGAATGCACTTCCTCGAGCTGTCAGACTTTCCCCTAACCTCTACTTCTTTAAACGCTCCCTAAAGACCTTTTTGTTCAGGGAAGCCTAACTCCAAATCAGTAAGAAATGAATTCCACTTGCCTAATAGTTGCCCTCATCTAACTCCACACTAACCTCATTCTCACCTTTGCAGTCCCCACCTCCTGTTTCTCACCCTCCTACCCATCTAGATTGTAAGTTCCCACAGGAACAGGGCCCTCAACTCCCCCCTGTATTCGTTTGTTAAATTTTGTGCGGTGTCTTTTATATTGTACTGTACTTTTATCTTTGTACCCATGGACAGCGCCGCGGAATCTGTTGGTGCTTTTATAAATAAAGAAGAAGAAGAATTTGTTGATAATACAACTTTATTTAATGGCCCTTTAACTAAATAGGATAAGATAAGCAAACCACCCTCTGCACATGTAAAGCTGCATTATGTACAAGGTGTGGCAGACAAGACCACTACAGCTGGTAAAATTATTACTATACTAGTGAGCAGAGACAGACTGGTGCCCTCACTAACATCCGTTTCCTGTCACCCTAGGTAACAATGGCGGATCTGTGCCTGGTTCCACAGGTGGCAAATGCTGAAAGGTGAGTTGGTGCCACCGTTGCTCTTTCTGTACACATCCAGCTGTCCATCCTCTGAAGCCCATCTGTCCCATTACAAACTGTTGCTCCTACTCATTCAACCATTTGTCTACAGTCTGCACAGACCTTACAGTGACACAACTACCATTGTCATCAATAGAGGTCACTATTACATAATATGAGAAAACAATAGATCATAAAACACCTCCATCGTTCCACCCCCAGCCACTCAAAGAAACTGACTATGCATTTTCTCCTGTCTTCTCATCAGATAACACTCTATCCCTTTAGATTTTTTTAATACAGATAGTTGAGAAACTGAGCATGTCACAAAATACTGAGCAGCAACCTATTTCTGTGCAGAATAAGACTATATTTGCATCTCTAGTTGCTACCTAAAAAGATTTACAACCTATAATCACAAAAAGGAAGGTTTAATGGTTACTGTCCTATCTTAAAGTGAATTTTACTATAAAATATTCTCCCCTTGAATGTGTTTGTTTATATGTTACACTGTATTAAACAGCACTTTTACCTTTTATTGTCTCATTTAAAATAGTTATTTTTGCCTGTTGGAGCTACCAAATATACTGAAAATATTAATACTGCAGTATGTTCTATAAAAAAAAAGCTGTTTAAACAAGAGACAGCATCAGAAACCAGCCTCACAATGGGTGGGGAGAAATATGGAACAGTGTAAAAGCCGGAACAGGATTTTTATAAAGGAAATTGAGACTCTTGAGAACAATTTTAGGAACAGTACTCTTTGTGATGTAATATTTAATTGAACCAATACAGCCCGGAACAGCACCTTCCCAGAAAACCAGATACACCAAATTCACAAGTCACACGTGCCTAAATGTAATAAGTGTAATCAGCCACAAACAATTCACTGAAACCACGTTCCAATGCCTGTAATACACTTTTTCATGAAAAGTGACGGAACGGCACCTTCCCAGGAACATATACAGAACAAATTCACCAGCCACACATAACTAGATGTGATACGTGTAATCAACCACAGAAACCACATTCCAATACCCGTTCCGGCCTGTAATATGCATTTTCATGAAAAGTGACGGACCAGCACCTTCCCAGATACATCAAATTCACCAGTCACACATGACTAAATATAATAAGTGTAATCAGCCAGAAGCCACATTATGATATCTGTTCCGGGCTGTAATACGCTTTTTCATGAAAAGTGATGGAACAGCACCTTCCCAGCAACAGACCAAATTCACCAGCCCCACATAACTAGATGTGATAAGTGTAATCAACCAAACACAATCCACAGAAACTGTTCCATTACCCGTTCCGGCCGGTAATACACTTTTTCATAAAAAGTGACGTAACAACACCTTGCTAGAAAACCAAATACACGAAATTCACCAGTCACACATGACTAAATGTAATAAGTGTAATCAGCCACAAACCATCCACAGAAATCACATTATATCTGTTCCAGCCTGTAATACGCTTTTTCATGAAAACTGACGGAACGGCACCTTCCCAGCAACATATACAGACCAAATTCATCAGCCAAACATAACTAGATGTGATAAGTGTAATCAACCACAAACCATCCACAGAAACCACATTATGATACCTGTGCCGGTAATACACTTTTTTTATTAAAAGTGATGGAACAGCATCTTCCCAGCAACATATACAGATCAAATTCACCAGCCACACATAATCAACCACGTTCCAATACCCTTTCCGGTAATACGCTTTTTCATGAAAAGTGACGGAACGACACCTTCCGAGCAAACCAGATCATTCAAATTCTCCAGTCACCAGTGTGGATGATTACACTTATCACATCTAGTTATGTGTGGCTGGTGAATTTGGTCTGTATATGTTGCTGGGAAGGTGCCGTTCCGTCACTTTTCATGAAAAAGCGTATTATAGGCATTGGAACGTGGTTTCAGTGGATGGTTTGTGGCTGATTACACTTATTACATTTAGGCACGTGTGACTTGTGAATTTGGTGTATCTGGTTTTCTGGGAAGGTGCTGTTCCGGGCTGTTATGTTTGGTTCCAGACACTATTTTGGTAGTTAAAGGGTTAATTAAATATTACATCACAAAGATTATTGTTCCTAAAATTGTTCTCAAGAGTCTCTAACACATCCTATCATATTGTGAATCAATTACCTTTATAAATGACCTGTTCCGTTCCGGCTTTTACACCGTCCCGAGAAATATCTATCTGAAATAGCTGGTTGTGCTCATTGATTCCCCACCCATAATTAAATGTACATGAAACCCAAAACTTTTATTTTATGATTTAGGTAGAACATACACTTTTTTTTTTTTTTTTTTTTTTTAGGTCTTTATTTAATATCCAACAGGTTATACAAATTCATACAATCAACTGTTAACACAGAGGAACATACAAAATGACAAAAACAGATACAGCTTAGTTAACTTAATACAGTACCTCACTTAATGCTTGCAAGGTAACTCAGAATATTAAAAATAAAGAAAAAAGAAAAGACAAAAAGAAAAAAAAATTACCTTAAGTTAGGCTAACCTGCCTATTACTGAAATTCATTGTTTATTCCACTCAGATAAATGATCACCTGTTGGAGAAGGTTTTACTTTTCCCCTATAACTTAAAATACCTCCAATTAAGAACTGTCAGAAACTTATGTCTTGTTATTCTATCGAAAACCCTCATCCTTAATTGGAGTGAACCCAACAACAATCAACAAACAGACAGACAGACAAACAAACTACCACACAGACAAACAGACAAAATGATACCAAAAAAAAAAAAAAAAAGGGGGGAGAAGGGGGAAAGGGAGGAGGGAAAAATAAACAGAGAAGGAGAGTAAGTGAATTACCAAATGCCCAGCAATACCATTTCTGAGTTTCTAAATGGATGAATTAGGAGGTCAATTTCACTTGAAGGAAAAGATTTAATAAAAAATTACCACTTCTTAAAGAATAAAATGACCTCTCGTTCCTTATTTAAATTAGTATCCATTTGCTCAAGGATACATTGTTTTTTTAGACAATTTTTGACCTCCGGAATACTGGGGGCAGTCCCCCCCCTTCCACTTTCTGAGGATTAAATATCTGGCTGCTAATATCGCCATATTAACAATTTTAGTATTGCCTGTCTGAGCTTCTGAGTCCTTCCGTAGAAATATAATGTGAGATACCTCTAATCTCAAAGAAGAGGTTCCTAAAATAGTATTGAGCCAGTATTTTAATTTAAACCAAAATTGTTGCAGCTTTGGGCATTCCCAAAACATATGTGTGAGATTAGCAGAAGGAAGAGAACATTTAGGGCAAGAGCTAAATTTAAAATTACCATACCGCGCTCCCTTTTCCGGAGTGAAAAAAGTAATTAATAATAATTTAATGTGAGATTCTCTCCATGTGGAAGAAAGGGTAACTCGTTTAGTTTCCGCAATTGAGAATTGGATACAGCTAGTCTCTATGTAACTTTGCCTTAAAGCTGCAGCCCAGTTAGTGGAGATCTTTTCCAGGTTAGAAGCTCCTCTTATAGAGCTCAAATCTATATAACTAGTTGAAATTGAAATAATACCAGATTTAGCTAAGATGAGCCATTTCTCTATGGGCTCCTGGGACCAATTCCATCCGTAAGTACTTATTATATTAGATACATAATGCCTTGCTTGTAGGTACGCGAAGAAATCTTTTTGAGGAAGATTATATTCCGCTCTTAATGAGCCAAAGGTTATTATGCATGACCTTTCAAAATCCAATAACTGAAAGACCTTAATTAAACCTACCCTATGCCATCTCTGGAAAGGTGAAAATTGAAATCCCGCCTGAAATTGAGGCTTACCTGATAGTGGCTTAAATTTAGAGACCCTATATTCAACACCTAGGAGTTTACACACTTTCCACCAGGCTTGAAGGGGGCTATATATTGTTCTCATCTTTTTCACCTCCTTTGATAATTGAGCAGCATTACAATGAATGATTGCTAAAGGAAGATATGGGTATGTTACATTCCTTTCTAGATTATTATTAGTGACATAGTCTCTCTCATATATCCAGTCCATAATTAAACGTAGTAAAAAGGCATAATTATAGAGTTTTAAGTCTGGTAAAGCCAGGCCCGCAAGTTCTCTGGGGAGAGAAAGTTTAAGTAAGGAAATTCTGGGTTTTTTATTTTGCCACAGAAATTTTCTCAAGGCAGTGTTAAATATTGTTAAGTCTCTTCCCCTTATGATCAATGAAGTATTTTGTAATACATATAAAATTTTGGGAAGACAAATCATTTTATATAAGGCTATACGGCCTGACAAAGAGAGAGGGGAGATTCTGCCAATTTTTGAAAATCTTCATAACTCTATTAAGTACTGGGGTAATGTTAAGGCTATACCATTTTTCTGGGATAGGTGAGATCATTATCCCTAGATATTTAAAAGCTCTGGAGAATATTTTGAAAGGTATGCTTAGCATGGGTTCCTTAGGGGGTTTGATCCACATGAGTTCCGATTTTGTGGTATTCACTCTGTACCCAGAGAATGAGCCAAATTGTTCAATGATAGATAGGAGTTTGGGAATATTGTTAACACTATTAGACATATAAATAAGAATATCATCGGCGTGCAGAGCTATTTTCAGCTCTTCCGAACCGATCTTAATCCCCTCCAACTGCTGCCTGATGCATATGGCCAAGGGTTCAAAAGAAACGTTAAAGAGTGGAGAGAGAGGGCACCCCTGTCGAGTTCCTCTTTTAAGCAAAATATCTGAAGTAGTCGAGCCATTAATTAACATTTTTGTAGAAGCTACATTATAAAGATTATTAACAAAATTGAGGAATTTGTCATAGAAACCGAAATGTTGCAAGGAATAAATTAAGTGATCATGGTGTATCGAATCAAAAGCCTTCTCGGCATCTATTGCTATAACTGCTAGATCAGGGGTGACCCCGTGCCCTCCAGTCCCCAACCACTCCCTAGTTCTGAAGAAATCAATAGTAAGAAACAACTCTCTTATCTTGGCTGAAGAATTACGCTTGGACATAAAGCCTGCTTGGTCATTACGAATAACACCAGGAAGAATTGTTTGAAGCCTCAAGGCCAAAATAGTAGTAAGAATCTTATAATTTTAGTCTCCCCTAAGAGGATAGGTTGTTTTTTTTTTGTAAAACTGTAATAGTAAAACTTTATCTTGATAATTAAGTGTTTTCGCTATAATTGGTCTTAGTCTGGGGTTTTCTTTATCTGGAGGTTGCCAGCCTAACCTGTGTGCTCTTTCAAGGACTATCTGTGGGTGAGTTTGTGGAATTTGAAGTAATTGTGGTAATGTTTTAGTTCAGAATTTAGTAAGATCTTCGTATTGTTTTTCCTCAGGGACCCCTATCACCCTAAAATTATTGCGTCTCGCACGATTCTCTAGATCTTCCATTTTAGACTGGGTTTTTATAAGTTTACAGTTCAGGGAATCTATCTTATCAGTATGACTGCCCATCATATCCTCTAAGTCAGAGATTCTTTGTTCTGCCTCGCTCAATCTGCTAGAGAATTGGTGAATTTCAGTTGTTAATGACAAAATATCCTGTTTTATTTAGTTTTTGAGGGCATCAAATTTAGGTGTTAAAGCTTCGGATATATTTGAGACAAGTGTTGGTAAATCAAGTGGTGCATTTGTGTGAGGGGAGGTAGTGGTGGTGGAGTGAATATCGGCCAGGACTTCCGTTGAAGCCTTAGATTTTTTATCCCTTTGCCTTGCTGACATATTTAGCAGGGACGTTTTAACCTGTGTGTTAATATATTTATCCATATATCTGTGGATGTGATGTAAAAATATGGGGTATTAACTAATTCGAAAGGGGTTAGCCCCCTTAAGGTGATAACAGATAATAAAGAACAGTGGGGGAAAAGGAAGTGAGTAAAAATATGGGAAAGTGATTAGGGCACTCTTAAAGACCCTTAGCCCAGGATCAAAAGTATATCCAGAAATATTATGCCCTCTAATTTACCTCTAACTCTAGTTCACTGTACTAGTACTTAATATAGAGTTATTTTGTAACAGAATTTTCAAAGAACAAGAATTGTGACTGTAATTTATGTTACTTTCTAAAGATTACTAACTTCAACAAAAAAAAAAAAAAAAAAAAAAAATCTAAATTTAACAAGAGTCAGATTTTTAAGGAATCTCCTAAGTTTCTAGGTACAAGGAGTTCTACAGTTAATAGAAATTTCCCTTCCTTAATTAACTTTTCCTCTTTTTTTTCTTTTTTTTTGTCCCCCTCTTTCCCTCTCCTTTTAGCCGTCTTAATTCAAACCGACCACAGGTATATTCATATGCTGTTTTCAATTCCTAAGGGCTGCCTCTTGGGCTTTAGGATCTCTTCTCAACACAAGAAAAGGGAAAATACATATAAGCCACAAAGGACTTTACAGAATCTGGCGCAATAGATTGCTACCTAGACAATAAATGATAAACAATCACAATCAAGTAACCAGGGGGCTAGAGGAGGGTTTCCAGGCACCAGAGAATTGCAAAGGCAAAGCACACCAATCTAGCTGTGTTAACCATTCAAAAAAACTGAGGAATGGACAATAAGGGGGCACTCTATCCTTCAGAACAGCGACAATTCCATGATAGATTTTCCCCTTAATACAAAAAGAACACAGTCAGAGACAGGGATGCTTAAACCAATTCTCTACTGTATGGAAATTACAAAATTCTAGAATTTAAGACTTATAATTTCATGCTTAGTCGTCAGTATCCCGAATTAATTAACTAAACTCAAAATTCCCTACCTCTGCATGTAGACTTAGGAGATAAGTACACTAGTTTAACAAGTGTTGCTAGAGGAGGGGTGAGAATCTAGACAAAAATTCAGGGTCAGAATATCAATAGAGGGTGAAACAGAAATTAGCACCTCCCTAGAGTTAATTAATAAACATAGTTAGACCCATTTTCCACAGTTTAAATCACTAATTTGATATATACATTTCCCATTTGTGCAAATCAATAGCTTAAATTCTTAAACACACTTGGAATTAGAAAAATTTTAGGTGTTTTTTGGGTCAAGTCCAGACATAGGAGAAAAAGAAAATATAGGCAAATTCAGTATCCTAGCTAACTGCCAGGTAGAATAGTGTCTTTAAACTTGAGCCTTATCAAGTCTTGCCTGTATATATCCAGATGCAAGGTGTCCGTATTAGCCCCTTTGCTTTCCCCTTCTCAAAGCAACTCCTACCCCTTATCTTTTAAAAGTGTAAGCGTGTCAAAGAAGGGAAGGGAGAAGAGGGGCACAGAGTCCTTTTTTTTTTTCATTTTTTTTCAATAAGAACGTTACCCACTGCTGGCTTCCAGATGTCTTGACCGGGAACAAGGTGCTCCTCTTCAGCACAACCCCCCTCACGCAGCACCGGTGGGAAGGGGGTGTACCTGACCACAGCTGCCAGAGAAGACAAACAGCACGCAGGCAGACCAGCGCTGGGAGCAACGGGCATCAAAGGGGGCAGCCTGGAACCTGAGAGGATGAGCCAGAAGCAGATAGCAGTCCGTGTCCCTCACGCAGCACCGGTGGGAGGAGACAACGGACCGGGAGCAACCGCGAGACCAGCCACCTCTCCACGAACAAAGACAGGAGCCACGATAGATCAGCTGGACCCGTCCGGTATTCTCACCTCTGCAGCAACACAGCGGGACTTGCAGATAAAGCCAGATGACTGGCTTAAATCAGTTTGCCAATGTCAGTATGGAGCGGGCGGGTCACCGCGCCGGGTTCAATCGGTAAGCCAGGGATAGCCCCCGTAGAGGCTCCAGACCAGGAGTCCGTCCTCCGCTCCGATTCAATTATAAGGAAGAACTTTTTCATATGCAGTACAGCATAGCTTTTCTTTCCATCTTTTTCCTTCCCTCTATGGCAGAATTGCACGGATAGGGCTAAAGACAAGATGCAATGGTTTTGGCAGCTTACAGTTTTTGTGCGATATAATGGCACTATGTCAGATCCAGCAGCGATAGCCTTGCTGAGCAAGCCTCCCAAAATGTAAGGGCTTAGGCGCGAAGATTTCGCCAACAGCTTGCAATGGAGGTTGTGCTGAGCAGGTGTCTCACCTGACCACACACCTGGGCTCCTCCTCCGGAACTGACCTTCTCCAGCCTAGAACACACACTTTTAAACAACTTTCCAGTTTACTTCTATTATCAAATTTGTTTCATTCATTTGTTGAAGGAGCAGCAATGCACTACTGGTTTCTAACGGAACACATGGGTGAGCCAATGACAATATGTATGTATGTATGTGTGTGTGTGTGTGTATGTATATATATATATATATATATGCAGCCACCAATCAGCAGCTAGAGCCTAGGTTCTTTGCCACTCCTGAGCTGACCTAGATAAACCTTTCAGCAAAGGATAACAAGAGAAGGAAGCACATAAAATATTAGTAAATTTGAAAGTTATTTAAAATTGTATGCTCTGTCTAAATCATGAATGTCTAAGTACTGTCCCTTTAACATTTCAATACCGAACTATTGGCCTTTGCATAGCTAAAGAGATAACAGGAGCAGATGTGCTCTTCCTGTGGGCACATACTTCCTTTCCACACAAATTAATGTCTCTGCACCACTAACTTATCTATTAACATTATATCCCACTTTACTTTTTTTTTTTCTAGATTTAAGATTGATCTGACTCCCTATCCCACAATCACCAGAATTAACCAGTCTCTACTTCAGTTGGAAGCCTTCCAAGTCAGCCACCCATCACGGCAGCCAGATACACCCCCAGAACTCCGAGCCTAACTGAGAGGCACCTGTGATGCTGGGGACTAAATTCATCTACCAGTTTAAACTAAATAAAAAATAATCAGACACTGAGACTATAAAAAAAAAAAATAATATAGTACAACACATCTCCATTGCACAACACGGAGGAGGCTACATTACCTAAACTCCATCTTCATACAAATGTGGATGATGTTGGATGAATGTTCTTATACATCAATAAAATACAGATTTGTACATATAGCCTTATTATTGACTCTAATAGATACAAAGATCAAGTCTGTGTTGCAAAATGTCTGGTTTAAATGAAAAAGAAAACAACCCAACTGTTTCTTCTGACTGAATGTGATATACAGATTTATTTTTTTCCTAGGCAACTTAACTCACTATATTTACACTTAATCTGTTTTTTATATATATATATATATATATATATATATATATATATATATATATATATATATATATATATATATATATATATATTATTTTTCTTCCTAAGATAGGGAGAGTCCACTGCTTCATTCCTTACTGTTGGGAAATACAAAACCTGGCCACCAGGAGGAGGCAAAGACACCCCAGCCAAAGGTTTAAATATCCCTCCCATTTCCTCATTACCCCAGTCATTCTTTGCCTTTCGTCACGTTAGGAGGTGGCAGAGAAGTGTCAAGATTCAGAGAGTCCTGAAAAAGGGTATCTGCCCTTCAAGATAGAACTGGAGTTTTAAGTAGTCATATCAACCTCTCAGTGAGAGTATTGATGAAAGTTAATGTCTGGAGATGCAGGGAAAGTTTTTCTGCGAAACCATCCAGACTACTGCTAACAGCTCCTAAGCAATCAATGTTGACGAGTTTCACTGCCTGCTTTCTTTCACTCAAGTCTATGTCAGGAGCGCTGCTATAAGACTGTCACACTTGAGAGGCTGTGTTCTGTTCCACAGCATGGATCCTGGAGGTAAGATCGTTTAAATTTTTACACATAAAACGCTATATATAACAGGGTCACAGTGTGGCTCCTTTATACCTTGATAGGATTCAGGGTTTATATCCTCTGAAGGGGGTTTATTGAACAGTTGGGGTTAATTCATGCTGCTTTGTGTGATTTTTTATTTTTTTTTCCTGGGCTGATAGACTGTGTTTTTGGCTGGAACAAACAGGTTTCACTTTCGTTTTTGAATGTGTTGCACAGCTCCTATTACTTGCTGTACTTGTAATAACAGGGGAAGTACTGTCTTGCACTCCATGTGACTGGGTGTGGTCTATGTTCATTTCCTCCATTCCGGCTGAGACTTGAACCTGAGGAGAGCGTTTCCTCTGTTAACTGTCTGGGTCTAGGAGGTGGTGAGTGCCCCAGCCATTGGGAGTATAAATGTGCAGTTTTCTATAATAAAAAACGTTTTTATTTGTGTATAACCTGAGCTATGGAGGACACTGACATGTTAAAAGGTACTCCTTCTGTACTAAATAATACCTGTTTATATTGTGAGGAGGCTGTGGTTTTCCCGCCCACTCAATAATGTTCCACATTAATACTGTTATAAAGTCTACGAAGGAAGACAAGCCTGCTAAGGCTCTTAGTCCCTCTGAGCCGTCTACCTCTCAGGACTCGACATCCCGTGAGATGATTACCCTTGCTACATTATCCACTCCACAATCATTTCCCCATAGCACATCTAATCCTCCATCCGGAGGGGGCCTTCTTCCTGCGTACTTTGCCGTGCAGTTATAAACGGCGGTGTCTACGGCCCTCAGTGCATTACCTCGTTCTAACAAACGCAAGAGAATGGTTAAACATAGCTCTTCTGACACGGACTCATCTAAATATCGGATTTAGCTATCATGTCCCAGTTATCCGATGATGAGTTAACCTCTGTAGCTTCAGAGGGAGAACTTTCTGGGTTGGAGTCCTTAGCGTCTAAGCCTCCTGCTGCGGAGGAACCATCCTTTAGATTTAAAATTGAGCATGTGCATTTTTATTAAAGGAGGTTCTGTCTACGTTAGAGGTTCCAGAGGCCGCGCTGCCTGAAGAACCTATGATACCTAAGTTAGGCAGAATTTACGAAGACAGGAAAGTTCCTTCGACTTTTCCTTTCAGAGGGAGAACTTTCTGGGTGGAGTCCTTAGCGTCTAAGCCTCATGCTGCGGAGGAACCATCCTTTAGATTTAAAATTGAGCATGTGCATTTTTTATTAAAGGAGGTTCTGTCTACGTTAGAGGTTCCAGAGGCCGCGCTGCCTGAAGAACCTATGATACCTAAGTTAGACAGAATTTACGAAGACAGGAAAGTTCCTTCGACTTTTCCTGTGCCTTGTTTCAACCGGCGGCTGCAGTTGCCGGTGCGGCTACCTACTGGTGCGACTCTTTGTCTCCCCTCGAGGATATTCAAGACAGAATTAAATCTCTGAGAATTGCTGATTCTTTTATGTGTGATACGAACATGCAAATTATTCGCCTAAATGCAAATGCCTCTGACTTTGCAGTCCTAGCTCGCCAGGCGCTCTGGTTGAAGTCTTAGTCTGCGGATATGACTTCTAAGTCCAGGCTCCTTTCTCTTCCCTTCAAGGGAAAGATTTTATTTGGTCCAGGCCTGGACTCCATTATTTCTACGGTTACCAGAGTCAAGGGTGCTTTCCTACCGCAAGATAAGAAGAACAAGTCTAAGGGACTACAATCTTCTAATTTTCGTTCTGACAAATCCCAACGACAACAATCCTCCTCCAAGCCCAAGCAACCCAAGAGTACTTGGAAGCCGGCTCAGTCCTGGAATAAATCCAAGCAGAATAAGAAGCCCACTGAAAACAAATGGACATGAAGGGGTGCAGACCGTCTTTTTTTTCAGACGCCTGGTTCAAGGACATACAGGATCCGTGTGTCCTGGATGTGGTATCTCAGGGATAAAAGATGGGCTTCAAATCTCATCCGCTAAGGGGCAGATTCCTTCTCTCAAATCTGTCTACCAGACCAGAAGAGAGTGATGCCTTTCTAGGGTGCATTCGGGATCTATCCTCAGTTGTTGTCCCGGTGCCTATAGAAGAAAGAGGTTTGGGTTTTATTCAAACCTTTTCGTGGTCCCAAAGAAGGAGTGAACTTTCCGCTCAATTCTGGACCTAAAATGCTTAAACAAATTTCTCAGTGTCCCTTCCTTCAAGATGGAGACGATAAGGTCCATTCTTCCTTTAATTCAGGAAGGCTAGTTTATGACCACTATAAATCTGAAGGACGCTTACCTTTATGTTCCAATCCACAGGGAACACTTTCAGTTCCTGAGGTTTGCATTCCTGGACCAGCACTTCCAGTTCATTGCCCTTCCGTTTGGACTAGCTACTGCTCCAAGAATCTTTACGAAGGTTCTGGGGGCTCTTCTAGCCATTGCCAGAACTCAGGGTATTGCAGTAGCCCCATACTTGGACAATATTATGGTGCAAGCACCATCCTTTCGTCTTGCAGAAGAATTCTCAGAGTCGTCTTCTTCGATCACATGGATGGAAGATAAACTTGGAAAAGAGTTCTCTTATCCCAAGTATCATGGTGGAATTCCTAGGTACTACAATAGACTCCATATCCATGAGGATATTTCTAACAGACCAGAGACGTTGCACGTGTTATATATTTTAGATTACAATATTAATTATGACTATCTCAGCAGTAACCTCCAACGTGTTAGTATATATACCAGGTTACAAACCTTAAACAGATACTAGCAAGCGATATACCATTTAATTTTACACAAAACAAACTCTGTGATACACTATGAAATAAAATATGCTACTACACTTTGTTTTGATCCTATGGGTACATATCTAACAGTGAAGTCTATAACAAGGTAAAATAAAGCAGTATGAACCAATTATGCAATATGTGTTACTAACAACGGTTATTTAATAAAATCTCAGCCAAATATTACCATTAAAATTATATCCAGATACTTAGCAATTTATAGCAATTAATCAGATTCAGAAAGTATGGCTATAACCAGTAAACAATTTAAAAAAAAGAAACTTTTATGATGCCTCAACAAGTCTCAGCCTTAGAGAATACAATACCACTAAAATTAAATTTATTTATTTATAATACCCAGAGATTTCCTTACCATAAGCTGAATTAAATTAACACGATCTATAACAAGATTTCTTGTATTGTTAGGTGAATTGGATTCCTAGACAATATAAACCAGACTATAGGGGTAAGTACATATAGAAATGGGGCCTATTATTTTCTAACACAAATCTTAATAAGGACCTTAAATGCAATAACTGCTTACATATAAGTAAAGACTTTTTATACTTCCTCAAATGTTTGCTCATCCAAGCCCTGGGTTATCACTAGTCAAACTTTGTGTTTCTTCTGTATCCGGTCCCACAAAATCTCTTAGTCCACAGGAAAAACGGGCAATAAATTCCAAGGTTATTAAAATATGAGTTGGGTACCACCAGGATTCAAAAGTTCTTTATCAGGGAAAAATTTTGGACAGAGTACCCACTCACTTTTCTCCAACCCAGTCTCTTGTGAATGTCCTGTGACCCAATTTATCCTGAACTATAACTCCGCACTAATCTCTTCACAGATGTGTGAGAATCTGCAACGCTGTGATTGGATTAATACTAATTAACGTTTGGGAATAATTCACCCAATGTTAAGTATAGCTGGTTGTACTTTTACTAACTGGCCTCAAGATGGTGATGGTGAGTTGTGCTATAAAAGTGAACTAATTCTTACATTTATCCTTCTTAGAATTCATTTTTCATATATCTCTCACACACACACACATATTCATTTATCTAATTTTTGAGCTAGACTTTATAAATTTACCAAAGATATTTAAATAAGTATTCATGTCTTTATGGCTTATCATTTGGGCATTGCCTTATTAAAAATATATGTACAGGGCTTTAATGGAGGTAGATAATTTATATATACATCAATCTCCATATATTTTATTTAATATTTTTTGTTTAAAATGTACCATAT
This sequence comes from Bombina bombina, assembly GCF_027579735.1. NCBI lineage: Eukaryota > Metazoa > Chordata > Amphibia > Anura > Bombinatoridae > Bombina > Bombina bombina. The sequence goes on along the minus strand of NC_069499.1, from coordinate 55,835,328 downwards.
ACATATATAGATCTCCCTATGTGGGCATCTCATGAATAAGTGTATGTTACAGATGAGGCATAATGAATTATATAGTATTTTACAATAGTTTCTCATATGTATATCTTTGATATATTGGTGTATGTGTATATATATATATATCTCATATTGGTTATTGCATATACTTATTCCATATTTAACTTATCTATACATTAAAACATGTGGTCATATACTGTACACTGGTTATCAGTTAATTATTTGTACAGGATTGGAATACAATTTGATGTAACAATTTATATATATATATACACAATTCAGACTTTTAACTTCTTACATTTCAAAATTGTATTTCTTTTACAAGATATGACGAGTCCACGGATTTCATCCTTACTTGTGGGCTTTATCTTCCTGCTAACAGGGCCTAATTAAAGATAATAAACAAAATAATTGATAAAATCAATATTATATTGTTCTCACATATTTCAAGTGGATGCAATACTGATAGAGAGTTTTGGGCAGATTAAAATAATTTTTATTGCCACAAACACGTTTTTAAAGATATCAGAAAAATAGTTGCGCTTTTAAAATTTAAAGGCGCAGTAGTTTTTTTCTGCATTAACATTTTTGACTATAATGTGAATTAAGAGCTCAATATTTTAAGCAAAGAACGACTATTATTAATATTGCTAGTCTGTTTAACATGTCTGACACTGAGGAGGAAACTCCTTGTTCTATGTGTTTAGATGCCACTGTGGAACCCCCTCTGATTTTTTATCCCTCATGTACTGAGAGGGCATTACAATGTAAAGCACAGATTTTATGTAAAGAAAATGTGTCTAAGGATGATTCTCAGTCTGAGGAGAATCAGGGTATACCGCTAACTTCTCCCCAAGTGTCACAACCTTTAACGCCCACCCAAGCGACGCCTGGTTCTTCAACCGTGTCTAATTCATTTACTCTGCAGGATATGGCTGCAGTTATGTCAACTAACCTTACAGAGGTATTATCTAAGCTGCCAGTGTTACAGGGCAAACGCAGTAGGTCAATGTGAATACTGAGTACTCTGATGCTTTGTTAGCTATTTCCGATGTACCCTCACAGGGATCTGAATTGAGGGCCAGGGAACTTCTGTCTGAGGGGGAACTTTCCGATTCGGGAAGTGCGTTACCTCAGACGGACTCATGTCCTTTAGATTTAAGCTTGAACACCTCCGCCTGTTACTTCGGGAGGTTTTAGCGACTCTGGATGACTGTGACTCTATTGTGGTACCACCAGAGAAATTGTGTAAAATGGACAAATACTTAGAGGTACCTGCTTACACTGATGTTTTTCCGGTTCCTAAGATAATTTCGGAGATTATTAAGAGGGAATGGGACAGACCGGGTATCCCGTTCTCACCTTCTCCTAATTTCAAGAAAATGTATCCCATATCTTACACTGTTCGGGATTCTTGGCAAACAGTCCCTAAGGTGGAAGGAGCTATATCTACCCTGGCTAAGCATACAACTATTCCTATTGAGGACAGTTGTGCTTTTAAAGACCCTATGGATAAGAAATTGGAGGGTCTTCTAAAGAAATTGTTTATTCATTAGGGTTTCCTTTTACAACCAACGGCCTGCATTGTACCAGTTACCACTGCGGCGGCCTTCTGGTTTGATGCTTTAGAAGAGTCTCTCAAGACCGAGACTCCTTTAGAGGATATTTTAGATAGAATTAAGGCTCTTAAGCTGGCTAATTCTTTTATTACAGATGCCGCCTTTCAGATTGCCAAGTTGGCGGCTAAGAATGCCGGATTTGCTATTTTAGCGCGTAGAGCGTTATGGTTAAAATCTTGGTCTGCTGATGTGTCATCTAAGTCAAAGCTTTTGGCTATTCCTTTCAAAGGGAAAACCCTATTCGGGCCTGACTTGAAAGAAATAATTTCCGACATTACGGGAGCTAAGGGTCATCTCCTACCTCAGGATAGAACTACTAAACTGAGCGGTAAACAAAATAATTTTCGTTCCTTTCGGAACTTTAAGGGAGTCCCCTCTTCTTCTGCCAAGCAGGAAGGAAATTTTGCTCAGGCCAAGTCCGTCTGGAGACTCAACCAGGCTTGGAACAAGGGTAAACAACCCAAGAAGCCCGCTGCTGCTACCAAGACAGCATGAAGGGGCGGCCCCCGATCCGGGACCGGATCTAGTAGGGGCAGACTTTCTTTATTTGCCCAAGCTTGGGTAAGAGATGTTCAGGATCCTTGGACATTGGAAATCGTGTCCCAAGGGTATCAACTGGAATTCAAAAATTCTCTCCCAAGGGGGAGGTTTTTTCTTTCATGATTGTCTGTAAACCAGATAAAAAGAGAGGCGTTCTTATGTTGTGTAAAAGACAATGGGGACTATGGGAGTAATTCGTCCCGTTCCAAGACTGGAACAGGGACAGGAGTTTTACTCAAATCTTTTCGTGGTCCCCAAAAAAGAGGGCATGTTTCGACCCATTTTAGATCTAAAGAGTCTAAACAAGTTTCTCAGAGTCCCATCCTTCAAGATGGAGACTATTCGAACAATTCTTCCATTGATCCAGGAGGGTCAATATATGACCACCGTGGACTTGAAGGATGCATATCTTCATATTCCTATCCACAAGGATCATCATCAGTACCTAAGGTTTGCCTTCCTGGACAAACATTTTCAGTTTGTGGCTCTTCCCTTCGGGTTGGCCACAGCACCCAGGATCTTCACGAAGGTTCTAGGGTCCCTTCTGGCAGTTCTCAGGCCGCGGGGCATTGCAGTGGCGCCTTATCTGGACGATATTCTGATCCAGGCGTCGACTTATCATCTGACAAAATCTCATACAGATATGGTGTTGTCCTTTCTGAGAACTCACGGATGGAAGGCGAATCTAGAATAGAGTTCACTAATTCCACAGACAATGGTTCCCTTCTTGGGAACTCTGATAGATTCTAAATCCATGAAGATTTTTCTGACGGAGGTCAGAAAGTCAAAGATTCTAAAATCATGCCGAGCCCTTCAGTCCAATCCTCGGCCATCAGTGGCTCAGTGCATGGAGGTAATTGGATTGATGGTGGCAGCAATGGACATCATTCCGTTTGCTTAATTTCATCTCAGACCACTGCAACTGTGCATGCTCGGACAGAGGAATGGGGATTATGCAAATTTATCTCCTCAGATAAATCTGGACCAAGAGACCAGAGACTCTCTTCTTTGGTGGTTGTCGCCGGATAATCTGTCCCAAGGGACGTGTTTCCGCAGACCCTCGTGGGTGATAGTGACAACGGACGCCAGTCTACTAGGCTGGGGTGCAGTCTGGAATTCCCTGAAGGCTCAGGGTGTGAGGACTTGGGTGGAGTCTCTACTTCCAATCAATATTCTGGAATTGAGAGCAATATTCAATGCGCTTCAGGCGTGGCCTCAGCTGGCTTCAGCCAAATTCATCCGTTTTCAGTCGGACAACATCACAACTGTGGCTTACATCAATCATCAGGGAGGAACAAGGAGTTCCTTAGCGATGACAGAAGTATCCAAGATAATTCGGTGGGCGGAGGCTCACTCTTGTTATCTGTCAGCAATCTACATCCCAGGAGTGGACAACTGGGAGGCAGACTTTTTAAGCCGACAGACATTTCATCTTGGGGAGTGGGAACTCCATCCGGAGGTCTTTGCCTCCCTGATTCTCAGATGGGGCAGACCGGAATTGGACCTGATGGAGTCTCGCCAGAATGCCAAGCTCCCAAGATACGGATCCAGGTCGAGGGATCCTCAGGCCGAACTGATAAGATTCCTTGGCAGTGCCTTGGTCGTTCAACCTAGCTTATGTGTTTCCAACGTTTCCTCTCCTTCCCCGGGTGATTGCTCGGATCAAACAGGAGAGAGCTTCAGTAATTCTAATTGCGCCTGTGTGGCCTCGCAGGACTTGGTATGCAGATCTAGTGGACATGTCCTCTCTGCCGCCGTGGAAACTTCCATTGAAGCAGGACCTTCTCATTCAAGTCTAATTTCTCTGCAGCTGACTGCTTGGAGATTGAACGCTTGATTTTATGTAAGCTGGTGTTCTCTGACTCGGTCATTGATACTCTGATTCAGGCACGTAAGCCTGTTACTAGAAAGATTTACCATAAGATAGGACGTAAATATCTTTATTGGTGCGATTCCAAGAACTACTCATTGAGTAGAGTTAGGATTCCCAGGATTCTGTCTTTTCTCCAAGAAGGATTGGAGAAAGGGTTATCAGCAAGTTCCTTAAAGGGACAAATCTCTGCTTTGTCGATTTTACTTCACAGACGTTTGGCAGATGTTCCAGACGTTCAGTCTTTTTGTCAGGCTTTGACCAGAATCAAGCCTGTGTTTAGACCAATTGCTAAATCCTGGAGTTTGAATTTAGTTCTTAACGTGCTTCAAGGGGTTCCGTTTGAACCCATGCATTCCATAGATATTAAGTTGTTATCTTGGAAAGTTTTGTTTTTGGTTGCTATTTCTTCTGCTCGTAGAGTTTCTGAGCTTTCAGCGTTACAATGTGACTCACCTTATATTATCTTCCATTCTGATAAGGTGGTTTTACGTACCAAACCTGGTTTCCTTCCTAAGGTTGTTTCTAATAAGAATATTAATCAGGAAATTGTTGTTCCTTCATTATGTCCTAACCCTTCTTCTAAGAAGCAGCGTATGTTGCATAACTTAGACGTAGTCCGTGCCCTGAAGTTTTACTTGCAGGCGACTAAGGATTTCCATCAATCATCTTCATTATTCATTGTTTTTTCTGGAAAGCGTAGGGGTCAGAAAGCTACGGCTACCTCTCTTTCCTTTTGGCTGAAGAGTATCATCCGTCTGGCATATAAGACTGCTGGACAGCAGCCTCCTGAAATAATTACGGCTCATTTTACTAGGGCTGTGGCTTCCTCATGGGCATTTAAAAACGATGCTTCTGTTGAACAGATTTGCAAGGCTGCAACTTGGTCGTCTCTTCACACTTTTTCCAAATTTTCCAAATTTGATACTTTTGCTTCTTCTGAGGCTGTTTTTGGGAGAAAGGTTCTTCAAGCAGTGGTGCTTTCCGTTTAGGTTCCTGTCTTGTCCCTCCCTATCATCCGTGTCCTGTAGCTTTGGTATTGTATCCCACAAGGAGGAAATCCGTGGACTTGTCATATCTTGTAAAAGAAAAGGAAATTTATGCTTACCTGATAAATTTATTTCTTTTACGATATGATGAGTCCATGGCCCACCCTGTCATTTCTAAGACAGGTATGTACTTATTTTTATAAACTTCAGTCACCTCTGCACCTTTAGCGTTTCCTTTCTCTTCCTAACTTCGGTCGAATGACTGGAGGTGGAGGGAAGGGAGGAGCTATATATACAGCTCTGATGTGGTGCTCTTTGCCACTTCTTGTTAGCAGGAGGATAAATCCCACAAGTAAGGATGAAATCCGTGGACTCGTCATATCGTAAAAGAAATAAATTTATCAGGTAAGCATAAATTTCCTTTTCTTTTCCTAACATTGTTGTACTTTGTTTATGTTAGGGAGTGTCTGAGTTGTTCACTTAGACCAGCAGGCATCTCATTAACATGTGAGTGAGGGTCCATTTGTTTGTAATTCCATCCACCAAAGTTCCTAGACAATGGGACTCCACTTATGTTTCTGTTTTGTGTTTACAAACAGCAGGGGTTCTTCCTGGCAAAAGTCTTGTTACCTTGTTTTGGACAAATGCTCCAAGATCATTTACATTGTTATCTTATGAGTCATGGAGGTGTGGTGAATGTTAGCCAAATGCCGCCCGGCAGACATTTATATACCAGATCTTCAGAAAGAGTTCATTTTGCAACTAATATCATTCATCCTGGAACACAACTATTTTGTGTTCCAGGATGAATTTTATCTTCAAGTAAGGGGGACTGCCATGGTTACCAGGTTCACCCGAAGTTATGCCAATCTTTTCATGGGGTCCTTTGAACAAATTTATATATACAACTCTGGACATGGGGCGAACCTGGTATTCTATGGGCGTTTCATGGACTACTTGATTTTCGTTTGGAGAGGAGATGAAGTTTCAGCTAATAACTTTGTGGAACATCTTAACAATAATAATAGAGGCCTTAAATTTACCAGCTCTATTAATGACGAAACTATAGTTTTTTTAGATCTCAATCTCCGCTTTGAAAATGGTAAAGTCACAATACCCATTTCAAGACGGTAGATTGTAACAGTTATTTAGATTTCACTAGCAATCACTACTATCCGTGGAAAAGAAATGTGCCCTACGGGCAGTTTAAACGGGTTCATAGGAATTGCAGTACCCTTACAGATTATGAGGTACAAAGTCAGATCCAGAAAGAAAGATTTCAGGAGAAAAAATATCCTCAGCATATTATAGACAATGGATATAGAAGGGCGAAACTTGATGATAGGAGCCTTTATTTTCAGAGGAAAACAGACACTACAATGATAGGAAATAATAAAAAAAAAAATTGCACGTTTATTACTCAATATAATTGCAATCATGATCTGATAAAACAAATCATTAATAAACATTGGAGTATTCTCACTAAGGATCCAATATTGGGGACATTAATTGAAGCAAAACCTTTAGTGGTGTTTAAAAAGGCACCTAATCTAAAGACCATTTTGGCACCAAGTAAAGTAGTTAAAAATAAAAATAAGAAAGAGATCCAGTGTGGGACCTTGGTGACCAACAAAAGAGGGTCCAAGACAGGATGATACAAGTGTAATAATAAGAAATGTAAAATGTGTGTCCATATTGCGCATAACACCCATCTTTTTTTCCTATACCACTAAAAAAAAACATCCTATGGTAGGCCATATGTCCTGTGCATCAAATTATGTGGTTCACCTTTTATCTTGCTTTTGTGGCATCCAATATGTAGGGCGCACTTGTAGGCGTCTTAGCAGCAGATGGTCCGAACATTATTATAATATTAAGAACAACTATAAACTACATAGTGTACCAAGACATTGCCATATAAAACATAATGGTAAAATTGATTGTTTTACTATTACACCAATAGAATATATTCCCAAATCAGATTTTTACAATAGTTTTTTCAGGTTGAGACAAAGAGAGACATATTGGATTCATAAACTTCAGACTTTACATCCTTATGGTCTCAATATGAATGTAGATTTAGCAGCCTTCCAATGACCCCTAGGGGCTACAATTTGTACTTGGTTTCCACTAGAGGGGTTGAAAATAATAGAATTGCATTATATATGGATAGTGATGTCGCGAACCTAAAATTTTCGGTTCGCGAACCGCAGACTCGAACTTCCGGTATTGTTCGCGAACGCGCGAACCGCCATTGAATTCAATAGGCAGGCGAACTTTAAAACCTACAAGGACTCTTTCTGGCCACAATAGTGATGGAAAAGTTGTTTCAAGGGTCCTAACACCTGGACTGTTGCATGCTGGAGGGGGATCCCTGGCAAAACTCCCATGGAAAATTACATAGTTGATGCAGAGTCTGCTTTTAAGCCATAATGGGTCTAAATCAACTAACATTCCCAAAGTGGCTGTCTCAAAACATCCCGGACAGAAGATAGATTGATAGTGATAGATAGGATAGATATACATAGATTGATAGTTAGATAGAATCGATAGAAGAGAAATAGATATATTTGTTAGATATATAATTACCCTAATAAATTCTAATAATCAAACATGCGTTCTTGGACCCAACTAGCTTGTGTCAATTAGTACTTTTCTTAGCACTTTAATCCCTGTTTCCCCCCCCCCTATCGTGGGAGTTCTATATGGCCTGCCAGATTACCCTGAAAAATTATAATAATAAGACACGTGGTCTGCTACCTATTTTAACGAGGTTGTGTTTTAAGTACTACCATTCTTAGCACTTTAATCTCTGTAACTCCCCCTATTTGGTGAGGTCTATACGGCCTGGATGATTACCCATACAAAATATAATAATAAGACATCTGCTCTTGGTCTGCGACCCATGGTAACTATGTTGTGTTAATTAGTAATGTCCTTCGCATTTTAATAGCTGTTACTCATACTCACCCTATCGGTGGAGGTCTATATGGCCTGCATGATTACCCTTACAAAATATAACAACCAAACATATGTTCTGGGACCCATGGTAAGTAGGTTGTGTTATGTAGTACTGTTCTTTGCATTTTCATACCTGTTACAACACCAAATGGTGGCAGGTCTATCTGTCCTTCATGATTAGCTGCACCCAAACCCAAAAAAAAGCCGAGTGGTCTTAGACTAACACCCATGGCTAACTCTGTTGTTTCAATTAGTACTATTCTTAGCACTTTCATCCCTGTTACGGGCGGTCTACATGGCCATCATGATTAGCCGAACAAAATACTACAATCCAACCTTTGCACAGTCTTCATAGGCCCTTCATTGTCTGTATTTTGATAGTACAGTTCTTATTATTTTTATAGCTGATACAACACCAAATGTTGTCAGCTCAATATGGCCTGCAGGATTAGCTGCACCCAATACAAAAATAAATCCAAGCGGTCTTGGATTAACACCCATGGCTAACTCTGTTGTTTCAAGTAGTACTATTCTTAGCACTTTCATCTCATCATCCCTGTTACTTCCAGGACTCTCGGTGGTGGTGGTCTACATGGCCATCATGATTAGCCTAACCAAATACTACAATCCAACCTTGGCTCAGTCTTCCTAAGGCCCTTCATTGGTTGTATTTTGCTAGTACTGTTCTTATTACTATGGTGGTCTACATGGCCATCATGATTAGCCTAACCAAATACTACAATCCAACCTTGGCTCAGTCTTCCTAAGGCCCTTCATTGGCTGTATTTTGTTAGTACTGTTCTTATTAGTTTAATAGCTGATACGACACCGAATGTTGTCAGCTCTATATGGCCTGCATGAATAGCCGCACCCAAAGCCAAAAAAAAGCCAAGCGGTTTTGCACTAACACCCATGGCTAACTCTGTTGTTTCAAGTTCTACTATTCTTAGCTCTTTCATCTCATCATCCCTGTTACTTCCAGGACTCTCGGTGGTGGTGGTCTACATGGCCATCATGATTAGCCTAACCAAATACTACAATCCAACCTTGGCCCAGTCTTCCTAAGGCCCTTCATTGGCTGTATTTTGGTAGTACTGTTCTTATTAGTTTAATAGCTGATACGACACCGAATGTTGTCAGCTCTATATGGCCTGCATGAATAGCCGCACCCAAAGCCAAAAAAAAGCCAAGCGGTTTTGCACTAACACCCATGGCTAACTCTGTTGTTTCAAGTTCTACTATTCTTAGCTCTTTCATCTCATCATCCCTGTTACTTCCAGGACTCTCGGTGGTGGTGGTCTACATGGCCATCATGATTAGCCTAACCAAATACTACAATCCAACCTTGGCTCAGTCTTCCTAAGGCCCTTCATTGGCTGTATTTTGGTAGTACTGTCATCCTTTTGAATAAAAGATTACAGGAAAGGCATTGATTTTAGAAACCCACAGATCATTATTTGCAACCATGAATTTAGAAAAAAAAATTGATTACACAGCCGTGACACTTATTTATGCTCAGGCCTTTTTAATACGAGGGTCCCGGAGCCTCAACCAAAACAACAGCATGAAAGAGGAGATATGTCATCCTTTTGAATAAAAGATTACAGGAAAGGCATTGATTTTAGAAACCCACAGATCATTATTTGCAACCGTGAATTTAGAAAAAAAAATTGATTACACAGCCGTCACACTTATTTATGCTCAGGCCTTTTTAATACGAGGGTCCCGGAGCCTCAACCGAAACAACAGCATGAAAGAGGAGATATGTCATCCTTTTGAATAAAAGATTACAGGAAAGGCATTGATTTTAGAAAGCCACAGATTATTATTTGCAACCGTGAAATTAGACAAAAACATTGATTAGACAGCCGTGACACTTATTTATGCTCAGGCCTTTTTAATACGAGGGTCCCGGAGCCTCAACCGAAACAGCATGAAAGAGGAGATATGTCATCCTTTTGAATAAAAGATTACAGGAAAGGCATTGATTTTAGAAACCCACAGATCATTATTTGCAACCGTGAATTTAGAAAAAAAAATTGATTACACACCCGTCACACTTATTTATGCTCAGGCCTTTTTAATACGAGGGTCCCGGAGCCTCAACCGAAACAACAGCATGAAAGAGGAGATATGTCATCCTTTTGAATAAAAGATTACAGGAAAGGCATTGATTTTAGAAAGCCACAGATCATTATTTGCAACCATGAAATTACACAAAAACATTGATTAGACAGCAGTGACACTTATTTATGCTCAGGCCTTTTTAATACGAGGGTCCCGGAGGCTCAACCGAAACAACAGCATGAAAGAGGAGATATGTCATCCTTTTGAATAAAAGATTACAGGAAAGGCATTGATTTTAGAAACCCACCGATCATTATTTGCAACCGTGAATTTAGAAAAAAAAATTGATTACACACCCGTCACACTTATTTATGCTCAGGCCTTTTTAATACGAGGGTCCCGGAGCCTCAACCGAAACAACAGCATGAAAGAGGAGATATGTCATCCTTTTGAATAAAAGATTACAGGAAAGGCATTGATTTTAGAAACCCACAGATCATTATTTGCAACCGTGAATTTAGAAAAAAAAATTGATTACACAGCCGTCACACTTATTTATGCTCAGGCCTTTTTAATACGATGGTCCCGGAGCCTCAACCGAAACAACAGCATGAAAGAGGAGATATGTCATCCTTTTGAATAAAAGATTACAGAAAAGGCATTGATTTTAGAAACCCACAGATCATTATTTGCAAACGTGAATTTAGAAAAAAAAATTGATTACACACCCGTCACACTTATTTATGCTCAGGCCTTTTTAATACGAGGGTCCCGGAGCCTCAACCGAGACAACAGCATGAAAGAGGAGATATGTCATACTTTTGAATAAAAGATTACAGGAAAGGCATTGATTTTAGAAAGCCACAGATCATTATTTGCAACCATGAAATTACACAAAAACATTGATTAGACAGCCGTGACACTTATTTATGCTCAGGCCTTTTTAATACGAGGGTCCCGGAGCCTCAACCGAAACAACAGCATGAAAGAGGAGATATGTCATCCTTTTGAATAAAAGATTACAGGAAAGGCATTGATTTTAGAAACCCACAGATCATTATTTGCAACTGTGAAATTAGAAAAAAAAAATTGATTACACACCCGTGACACTTATTTATGCTCAGGCCTTTTTAATACGATGGTCCCGGAGCCTCAACCGAAACAACAGCATGAAAGAGGAGATATGTCATACTTTTGAATAAAAGATTACAGGAAAGGCATTGATTTTAGAAACCCACAGATCATTTATATGACCCGTGTAATAGAAAAAAACATTCATTAGATACCGGTTACACTTATTTATCCTCAGGCCTTGTTAATACGAGGGTCCCGGAGCCGCAACTGAAACAACAGCATGAAAGAGGACATATGTGAATCTTTTTGAATTATAGATTACAGGAAAGGCATTGATTTTAGAAACACTGAGATAATTACTTGCAACCTGGCAATCAAAAAAAAAAATTGAACAGACACCCAGTACACTTTATTATCCATAGGCCTTTTCAGCAGAGGCTCCAGGACCCTCAACAAAAACAAGAGCAGGGAGCTGGGCATAGGAGTACAATGGAGTGTGACAATAATAATCTGAAGGTGAAGATTGCATAGTTGTGGCATTTTAATTTTGTTATCGTGGGAACTTAGTACTTGCAATGACCTTGCTCTGGTGAATCCATATCGCAAATGTGTTATTTAAGGCACTGTTTGTCTATTTTTTTGAATATCAGCATTTGTTAAATGAAGCTCAACTTAGGCTGGTGAGAAACGACCTTTCTTCTGGCTGTTTGCAAATGTTGTGGCTCTGGACAAACATGTGAATAAGGGGCCATCAGCCATATTCTGCACGCAACCCCTTTGATGATTGACGATAAACATGTGTCACCTGCAAGCAGAGCTCGTTACTTCTGTCTAAATCATCTTCCTGGTATGGACAGGCCACTGTTTCCCACAGCAAGTACGAATTTTGAAATACAAGATTGTCTTTAGTATGGTAGGAAACCAAAGTTTATTTAATTCAGTACTATCTATCACCACAAAAAATGAACTTCTTGAAGCAACAAAAATGCCAGCAATTTCATGTGCTTATGGATGACAAGGACGTCATGTCCTTTGGTGCACAGAGATGGAGACGATTTTTGCCCTCCCTGTACACTACCCAGATGTCTCAAACATCACCAGAAACACAATACAGCCACTCTTGTGAAGTTCCTGGTGTTCCGGTAGCCATCTCTTTGCGCTCCTAAAGGAATACTTTATCAGTGTTTTTGTATACATCCGACAACAGCTTCGGAGACTGTGGTGACGCACATGTTATTTACTGTTGTTCCAGCTGTGGCAATATCAATTGGCATGAAAAAGTTAAGATTTGTGGGTTGTGGAGCCTATAGCTGTTAAGGTAGGACGTGTGTTTGAGGAGCTCCAGGTCTTACAAGTTACTTTGGAGTTAGTTTTCAACCTTAATTTAATTTTCTTTTTGGGATTCATAGTCACACTTTCTGGGGCTATCCAAGAGAAGCCTGGTAAAAGCAGTAGTAGTCACCCCTTATATCAACGGGTACGGAGACCTGTTTTTTGCGTTTCCAATATTGCGCCGTACCCCAAACTAATCCTGAATGGGAAAAAAAAAATTAAAATTTGGACTAGTGACGCACATTTTATGCACGCTGTGGCAATTGCAATTTGCAATAAAAATAATCTGCTAACAACCACTACCTACGACCACACCTGACTCCTGAAGTCATGCTTCAGTTATTAAGTCAAGTTAAATTAATTTTTTTTTTCTTTATTATGCGCAGCAGAGGCTCCAGGACCCTCGACAAAACCAGCAGCAGGAAAGAGGACATATGGCATCCTTTTGAAAAAAACGATTATAGGAAAGGCATTGATTTTAGAAACACAGAGATCATTAGTTGCAACCGTGAAATCACAAAAAACTTTGATTATACACCAAGTACACTTATTTATCCTTAGGCCTTTTTAGCAGAGGCTCCAGGACCCTCCACAAAACCAGCAGCATGAAAGAGGACATATGGCATCCTTTAGAAAATTAGATTACAGGAAAGGCATTGATTTTAGAAACACAGAGATCATTAGTTGCAACCGTGAAATCACAAAAAACTGCGATTATACACCAAGTACACTTATTTATCCTTAGGCCTTTTTAGCAGAGGCTCCAGGACCCTCCACAAAACCAGCAGCATGAAAGAGGACATATGGCATCCTTTAGAAAATTAGATTACAGGAAAGGCATTGATTTTAGAAACACAGAGATCATTAGTTGCAACCGTGAAATCACAAAAAACTGCGATTATACACCAAGTACACTTATTTATCCTTAGGCCTTTTTAGCAGAGGCTCCAGGACCCTCCACAAAACCAGCAGCCTGAAAGAGGACATATGGCATCCTTTAGAAAATTAGATTACAGGAAAGGCATTGATTTTAGAAACACAGAGATCATTAGTTGCAACCGTGAAATCACAAAAAACTGCGATTATACACCAAGTACACTTATTTATCCTTAGGCCTTTTTAGCAGAGGCTCCAGGACCCTCCACAAAACCAGCAGCATGAAAGAGGACATATGGCATCCTTTAGAAAATTAGATTACAGGAAAGGCATTGATTTTAGAAACACAGAGATCATTAGTTGCAACCGTGAAATCACAAAAAACTTTGATTATACACCAAGTACACTTATTTATCCTTAGGCCTTTTTAGCAGAGGCTCCAGGACCCTCCACAAAACCAGCAGCATGAAAGAGGATATATGGCATACTTTAGAAAATTAGATTACAGGAAAGGCATTGATTTTAGAAACACAGAGATCATTAGTTGCAACCGTGAAATCTAAAAAAACATAGATTATACACCCAGTACACTTATTTATCCTTAGGCCTTTTTAGAAGAGTGTCCCGGAGCCTCAACAGAAAGAACAGCATGAAAGAGGACATATGGCATCCTTTTGAAAAATAGATTACAGGAAAGGCATTGATTTTAGAAAGACAGAAAAAAATTGTTACAAACGGGAAATCTAAAAAAACATTGAATAGACACCCAGTACACTTCTTTATCCTTCGGCCTTTTGAGCAGAGGCTCCAGGACACTCAACAAAACCAGCAGTAGGAAAGAGGACATATGGCATCCTTTGTGAAAAAAAGATTATAGGAAAGGCATTGATTTTAGAAACCCGGGGATAATTTGTTGCAACCGTGAATTTGAATTAAAAAAAAAGATTGGATGGACACCAGGTACAATTCTTTATCCATAATGCCTTTTTATAAGAGGGTCCAGGACCCTCAAACAAAAAACCAGCAGGAAAGAGGACATATGGCATACTTTTGAACAATACAGTAAGAGTACAGGAAAGGCATTGATTTTAGAAACCCATAATTTTTTGCAAATGTAAATTTGAATCAAAAAAATGATTCGATGGACACCCAGTACACCACTTTCTCCTTAGGCCTTTTCTTCTGTTAAGTGTGATCAGTCCACGGGTCATCATTACTTCTGGGATATTAACTCCTCCCCAACAGGAAGTGCAAGAGGATTCACCCAGCAGAGCTGCACATAGCTCCTCCCCTCTACGTCACTCCCAGTCATTCTCTTGCACCCAACGACTAGATAGGAGGTGTGAGAGGGCTATGGTGATTATACTTAGTTTTATATCTTCAATCAAAAGTTTGTTATTTTAAAATAGCACCGGAGTGTGTTATTACCTCTCTGGCAGAGTTTGACGAAGAATCTACCAGAGTTTTTGCTATGATTTTAGCCGGAGTAGTTAAGATCATATTGCTGTTTCTCGGCCATCTGAGGAGAGGTAAACTTCAGATCAGGGGACAGCGGGCAGATGAATCTGCATAGAGGTATGTAGCAGCTTTTATTTTCTGACAATGGAATTGATGAGAAAATCCTGCCATACCGATATAATGTCATGTATGTATACTTTACACTTCAGTATTCTGGGGAATGGTACTTCACTAGAATTACACTGTAAGAAGTACATTAAGCTGTTTAATAACTAGAAATTATGTTTAACGTTTTTGCTGGAATGTAAAATCGTTTTCATTTGCTGAGGTACTGAGTGAATAAATGTTTGGGCACCATTTTCCCACTTGGCAGTTGTTTAATCTTTTTCTGACAGTTTCTGTTCTCTCTCACTGCTGTGTGTGAGGGGGAAGGGCCGTTTTTTGGCGCCTTTTCTATGCATCAGTTATTTCAGTCAGCAACTCATTGTATTTCCTGCATGATCCGGTTCATCTCTACAGAACTCAGGGGTCTTCAAACTTATTTTGAGGGAGGTAATTTCTCTCAGCAGAGCTGTGAGAATTATAGTTGACTGTGATAAAAAACGTTTATTAAACCTTTGCTAAAGTTGTGTTGTTTACAAGGATTGAGGCTATAACTGTTTCAATTTATTAATTTTCAACTGTCATAGATTTTCTGTGCTTCTTAAAGGCACAGTACGTTTTTAATATTTTTCTAATTGAATTGTATTCTAAGTTGCAAGTTTATTTGCTAGTGTGTTAAACATGTCTGATTCAGAGGAAGATACCTGTGTCATTTGTTGCAATGCCAAAGTGGAGCCCAATAGAAATTTATGTACTAACTGTATTGATGCTACTTTAAATAAAAGTCAATCTGTACAAATTGAACAAATTTCACCAAACAACGAGGGGAGAGTTATGCCGACTAACTCGCCTCACGTGCCAGTACCTGCATCTCCCGCTCGGGAGGTGCGTGATATTGTAGCGCCGAGTACATCTGGCCGGCCATTACAAATCACATTACAGGATATGGCTTCTGTTATGACTGAAGTTTTGGCTAAATTACCAGAACTAAGAGGCAAGCGCTGATAATATTAGGGCCATGTCAGATACTGCGTCACAGGTTGCAGAACATGAGGACGGAGAACTTCATTCTGTGGGTGACGGTTCTGATCCAAACAGACTGGATTCAGATATTTCAAATTTTAAATTTAAACTGGAAAACCTCTGTGTATTACTAGGGGAGGTGTTAGCGGCTCTGAATGATTGTAACACAGTTGCAATACCAGAGAAAATGTGTAGGTTGGATAAATATTTTGCGGTACCGACGAGTACTGAGGTTTTTCCTATACCTAAGAGAATTACTGAAATTGTTTCTAAGGAGTGGGATAGACCCGGTGTGCCGTTCTCACCCCCTCCGATATTTAGAAAAATGTTTCCAATAGACGCCACCACACGGGACTTATGGCAAGCGGTCCCTAAGGTAGAGGGAGCAGTTTCTACTTTAGCTAAGCGTACCACTATCCCGGTGGAGGATAGCTGTGCTTTTTCAGATCCAATGGATAAAAAATTAGAGGGTTACCTTAAGAAAATGTTTGTTCAACAAGGTTTTATATTGCAACCCCTTGCATGCATTGCGCCGATCACGGCTGCAGCGGCGTTCTGGATTGAGTCTCTGGAAGAGAACATTAGTTCAGCTACTCTGGACGACATTACGGACAGGCTTAGAGTCCTTAAACTAGCTAATTCATTCATTTCGGAGGCCGTAGTACATCTAACTAAACTTACGGCGAAGAATTCAGGATTCGCCATTCAGGCACGCAGGGCGCTGTGGCTAAAATCCTGGTCAGCTGATGTTACTTCTAAGTCTAAATTGCTTAATATACCTTTCAAAGGGCAGACCTTATTCGGGCCCGGGTTGAAAGAGATTATCGCTGACATTACAGGAGGTAAAGGCCATGCCCTGCCTCAGGACAAAGCCAAAACTAAGACTAGACAGTCTAATTTTCGTTCCTTTCATAATTTCAAAGCAGGAGCAGCATCAACTTCCTCTGCACCAAAACAGGAAGGAGCTGTTGCTCGCTACAGACAAGGCTGGAAACCTAACCAGTCCTGGAACAAGGGCAAGCAGACCAGGAAACCTACTGCTGCCCCTAAAACGGCATGAATTGAGGGCCCCCGATCCGGGATCGGATCTAGTGGGGGGCAGGCTTTCTCTCTTTGCCCAGGCTTGGGCAAGAGATGTCCAGGATCCCTGGGCGCTAGAAATAATATCTCAGGGATACCTTCTGGACTTCAAATACTCTCCTCCAAGAGAGAGATTTCATCTGTCAAGGTTGTCAACAATCCAGACAAAGAAAGAGGCGTTTCTACGCTGCGTACAAGAGCTCTTGTTAATGGGAGTAATCCACCCAGTTCCACGATCGGAACAGAGACAGGGGTTTTACTCAAATCTGTTTGTGGTTCCCAAAAAAGAGGGAACTTTCAGACCAATCCTGGACTTAAAGATCCTAAACAAGTTCCTAAGAGTTCCATCGTTCAAGATGGAGACTATTCGGACAATTTTACCTATGATCCAAGAGGGTCAGTACATGACCACTGTAGATTTAAAAGATGCTTACCTTCACATACCGATTCACAAAGATCATTACCGGTACCTAAGGTTTGCCTTCCTAGACAGGCATTACCAGTTTGTAGCTCTTCCATTCGGATTGGCTACAGCTCCAAGAATCTTCACAAAGGTTCTGGGTGCTCTTCTGGCGGTACTAAGACCGCGGGGAATCTCGGTAGCTCCATACCTAGACGACATTCTGATTCAAGCTTCAAGCTTTCAAACTGCCAAGTCTCATACAGAGTTAGTACTGGCATTTCTAAGGTCACATGGATGGAAGGTGAACGAAAAGAAAAGTTCACTCGTTCCACTCACAAGAGTTCCCTTCCTGGGGACTCTTATAGATTCTGTAAAAATGAAGATTTACCTGACAGAGGACAGGTTAACAAGACTTCAAAGTGCTTGCCGCACCCTTCATTCCATTCAACACCCGTCAGTGGCTCAATGCATGGAGGTAATCGGCTTAATGGTAGCGGCAATGGACATAGTACCCTTTGCACGCCTACACCTCAGACCACTGCAACTGTGCATGCTAAGTCAGTGGAATGGGGATTACTCAGACTTATCCCCTTCTCTGAATCTGGATCAAGAGACCAGAAATTCTCTTCTTTGGTGGCTTTCTCGGCCACATCTGTCCAGGGGGATGCCATTCAGCAGACCAGACTGGACAATTGTAACAACAGACGCCAGCCTTCTAGGTTGGGGTGCCGTCTGGAATTCTCTGAAGGCTCAGGGACAATGGAGTCAGGAGGAGAGTCTCCTGCCAATAAACATTCTGGAATTGAGAGCAGTTCTCAATGCCCTCCTGGCTTGGCCCCAGTTGACAACGCGGAGTTTCATCAGGTTTCAGTCGGACAACATCACGACTGTAGCTTACATCAACCATCAGGGAGGGACACGAAGCTCCCTAGCTATGATGGAAGTATCAAAGATAATTCGCTGGGCAGAGTCTCACTCTTGCCACCTGTCAGCAATCCACATCCCGGGAGTGGAGAACTGGGAGGCGGATTTCTTAAGTCGTCAGACTTTTCATCCGGGGGAGTGGGAACTTCATCCGGAGGTCTTTGCCCAAATACTTCGACGTTGGGGCAAACCAGAGATAGATCTCATGGCGTCTCGACAGAACGCCAAGCTTCCTCGTTATGGGTCCAGATCCAGGGATCCAGAAGCAGTCCTGATAGATGCCCTGACAGCACCTTGGGATTTCAGGATGGCTTACGTGTTTCCACCCTTCCCGATGCTTCCTCGATTGATTGCCAGAATCAAACAAGAGAGAGCATCAGTGATTCTAATAGCACCTGCGTGGCCACGCAGGACTTGGTATGCAGATCTGGTGGACATGTCATCCTGTCCACCTTGGTCTCTACCTCTGAAACAGGACCTTCTGATACAGGGTCCCTTCAAACATCAAAGTCTAACTTCTCTGAAGCTGACTGCTTGGAAATTGAACGCTTGATTTTATCAAGACGTGGGTTTTCTGAGTCAGTTATTGATACCTTAATACAGGCTAGGAAACCTGTTACCAGAAAGATTTACCATAAGATATGGCGTAAATACCTATATTGGTGTGAATCCAAAGGTTACTCTTGGAGTAAGGTTAGGATTCCTAGGATATTGTCTTTTCTACAAGAAGGTTTAGAAAAGGGTTTATCCGCTAGTTCATTAAAGGGACAGATCTCAGCTCTGTCCATTCTGTTACACAAACGTCTGTCAGAAGTTCCTGACGTCCAGGCTTTTTGTCAGGCTTTGGCCAGGATTAAGCCTGTGTTTAAAACGGTTGCTCCACCATGGAGTTTAAACCTTGTTCTTAATGTTTTACAGGGCGTTCCGTTTGAACCCCTTCATTCCATTGATATAAAGTTGTTATCTTGGAAAGTTCTATTTTTAATGGCTATTTCCTCGGCTCGAAGAGTCTCTGAGTTATCAGCCTTACATTGTGATTCTCCTTATTTGATTTTTCATTCGGATAAGGTAGTTCTGCGTACTAAACCTGGGTTCTTACCTAAGGTAGTTACTAACAGGAATATCAATCAAGAGATTGTTGTTCCTTCTTTATGCCCAAATCCTTCTTCGAAGAAGGAACGTCTACTGCACAACCTGGATGTAGTCCGTGCTCTAAAATTTTACTTACAGGCAACTAAGGAATTTCGACAAACGTCTTCTCTGTTTGTCGTTTACTCTGGGCAGAGGAGAGGTCAAAAAGCTTCTGCTACCTCTCTTTCTTTTTGGCTTCGTAGCATAATTCGTTTAGCTTATGAGACTGCTGGACAGCAGCCTCCTGAAAGGATTACAGCTCATTCCACTAGAGCTGTGGCTTCTACTTGGGCCTTTAAGAATGAGGCCTCTGTTGAACAGATTTGCAAGGCTGCAACTTGGTCTTCGCTTCATACTTTTTCCAAATTTTACAAATTTGACACTTTTGCTTCATCGGAGGCTATTTTTGGGAGAAAGGTTCTTCAGGCAGTGGTTCCTTCTGTATAAAGAGCCTGCCTATCCCTCCCGTCATCCGTGTACTTTTGCTTTGGTATTGGTATCCCAGAAGTAATGATGACCCGTGGACTGATCACACTTAACAGAAGAAAACATAATTTATGCTTACCTGATAAATTCCTTTCTTCTGTAGTGTGATCAGTCCACGGCCCGCCCTGTTTTAAGGCAGGTAAATATTTTTTAATTTATACTCCAGTCACCACTTCACCCTTGGCTTTTCCTTTCTCGTTGGTCCTTGGTCGAATGACTGGGAGTGACGTAGAGGGGAGGAGCTATGTGCAGCTCTGCTGGGTGAATCCTCTTGCACTTCCTGTTGGGGAGGAGTTAATATCCCAGAAGTAATGATGACCCGTGGACTGATCACACTACAGAAGAAAGGAATTTATCAGGTAAGCATAAATTATGTTTTTATAAGAGGGTCCTGGACCCTCAAAAAAAAACACCAGCAGGAAAGAGGACATATGGCATACTTTTGAAAATTAGATTACAGGAAAGGCATTGATGTTAGAAACACAGAGATCAGTTATATGACCCGGGAAATAGAAAAAAAACATTGATTGGACACCCAGTACACTTCTTTATCCTTAGGCCTTTTTAAAAGAGTGTCCCGGAGCCTCAACAGAAAGAACAGCATGAAAGAGGACATATGACATCCTTTTGAAAAATAGATTACAGGAAAGGCATTGATTTTTGAAAGACAGAAAAAATAAGTTACAACTGTGAAATCTAAAAAAACATTGAATAGACACCCAGTACACTTCTTTATCCTTCGGCCTTTTTAGCAGACGCTCCAGGACACTCAACAAAACCAGCAGTAGGAAAGAGGACATATGGCATCCTTTGTGAAAAAAAAGATTATAGGAAAGGCATTGATTTTAGAAACCCGGGGATAATTTGTTGCAACCGTGAATTTGAATAAAAAAAAAAAGATTGGATGGACACCAGGTACAATTCTTTATCCATAATGCCTTTTTATAAGAGGGTCCAGGACCCTCAAACAAAAAACCAGCAGGAAAGAGGACATATGGCATACTTTTGAACAATAGAGTACAGGAAAGGCATAGATTTTAGAAACCCATAAAAAAAAATTTTAAATGTAAATTTGAATAAAAAAAATGATTCGATGGACAGCCAGTACACCTCTTTCTCCTTAGGCCTTTCTATAAGAGGGTCCTGGACCCTCAAAAAAAACACCAGCAGGAAAGAGGACGTATGGCATCCTTTTGAACAATAGAGTACAGGTACAGCATTGATTTTACAAACCCAGAGATCATTTTGGTCAATTGTTAAATAGAAAAATAAAAATGAGTGGCCAACCAGTACATCTCTTTCTCCTTAGGCCTTTTTATAAGATGGTCCTGGACACTCAAAAAAAACACCAGCAGGAAATAGGACATCCTTTTGAACAATAGAGTACAGGTACGGCATTGATTTTACAAAACCAGAGATAATTTAGGTCAAATGAGAAATAGAAAATAAAAATGAGTGGACACCCAGTACACCTCTTTCACCTTAGGCCTTTTTATAAGAGTGTCCAGGACCCTCAAACAAAATACCAGCAGGAAAGAGAACATATGGCATACTTTGGAACAATAGAGTACTGGTACGGCATTGATTTGTGAAACCCACAGATAATTGTTTGTAAAAGTGAAATAGCACCAAAAACCATGCTTGGACTCCCACTCCAGGTCGTTCACCTTCAGCTTTTTTATAAGAGGGTCCAGCACCCTCAACAGAAATAACTGCAGGAAACACCACCACATATGCCATCCTTTTGCACAAGCGAGTACAGGTATGGCATCCATTTTAGAAACCCAAAGATAATTGAGAGGAACCAGGAACATTTTTATAAAAACTGGATGGGGCAACCATTACTACAGGTCGTTCTCCTTCAGCCTTTTTATATCATGGGCCACGACCCGCAACAGGCACAACAGCATGAAACAAAACATATTCCACCCTTTTGCACAATAGAGTACAGGTATGTCATAGATGGAACACGGAGATAATTTAGATCAACCAAGAGACGGATAAAGATGCTTGGTCGGTCCTACTCTTTCAAATTTGTTGCATTTTGCGTTCAATTGAATGGTCCACCGGATATGAGTGGTGTGTAAAGTTGTACAATTCGTAACAGTTTAATCACTAGTGTTATGTGCCTTATTTTTTTTATTTGAGTTTTGTACCCACAGAGATGCAGCAGAGGCCAGAAAAATTAGGAATGTACAAATGACTGAAACATTGGGGTATTGTTGGAGCAACTGCTGTAGCAGCGGCCAGAAAAATCGATGTTTGTAAAACATTTATAAAGTGCCCTAAAAGCTTGTGGTTTGAACACTAGTTGTTGGCGGATAAGTCAAGCAAGTCCTCCGTCTTTATAACAAAAAAAAAAAGGCCAGCCTGTGTACCAGTTGTAGCCCAAGGCAGCTCATATCATCATCAGTAGTTTTTTATTCAAATGTATCGCCCAATGTCAGTCCCTTCGGGATCCAGCCCTCATTCATTTTTATAAAAGTGAGATAGTCAAGGCTTTTTTGACCTAGGCGACTTCTCTTCTCAGTGACAAAACCTCCTGCTGCACTAAAAGTACTTTCGGACAGGACACTTGAAGCGGGGCAGGCCAGAAGTTCCATTGCAAATTGGGATAGCTCAGGCCACAAGTCCAGCCTGCACACCCAGTAGTCAAGGGGTCCATCGATCCTGAGAGTGTCGAAAGGGGTCCATCGATCCTGAGAGTGTCGAGATCCGCAGTTAAAGCTAGGTAGTCTGCTACCTGTCGGTTGAGTGGTGCATGGGAGTTAAAAAGGTACGCATGTCCTCCATCAACAAGACGTCAGGAAAGCGCCCGGTCCTTGCCGCCGTGGTCGTGGGAGGAGGAGGATTAATTTAATCTCTTCCCCTGTTACATTCCCGTGGTGCTGTGACATCACCCTTATACGCTGTATAAAGCATAGTTTTTAATTTATTATGAAAATGCTCCATCCTTTCCGACTTGCGGGAATTTGGTAACATTTCAGGCACTTTATGCTTATACCGGGGGTCGAGGAGCGTGGACACCCAGTACAGGTCGTTCTCCTTCAGCTTTTTTATACGAGGGTCCCTCAACAGGCACGACAGCATGAAAGAACCCATTTGAACAAGGTTGGATGCTGAGCTAATCATGTCGCGTTCCTCCTCCTCACTGATCTCACTGATGGTATCTTCTTCCCCCCAGCCACGTACAACACCATGGGTACCAGAGAGGTGACAACAACTAGCACCCTGGGATGACTGTTGTGCTCGGTCTTCCTCCTCCTCATCCTCCCCAAAGCCACATTCCTCCTCTGACTCCTCTTCCTCACAATCCTCTTCCTGCGTTGCCGCAGGTCCAGCAAGCAATGCTGATTCGGCTGTTTGTGGGGGTGATGGACACCACAACTCTTCCTCTTCCTCTACTGCCTGATCCAGCACTCTTCGCAGGGCACACTCCAGGAAGAAAACAAATGGTATGATGTCGCTGATGGTGCCTTCGGTGCGACTGACAAGGTTTGTCACCTCCTCAAAAGGACGCATAAGCCTACAGGCATTGCGCATGAGCGTCCAGTAATTTGGCAAAAATATCCCCAGCTCCCCAGAGGCTGTCCTAGCACCCCGGTCATACAAATACTCATTAACAGCTTTTTCTTGTTGGAGCAGGCGGTCAAACATTAGGAGTGTTAAATTCCACCGTGTCAGGCTGTCGCAAATCAAGCGCCTCACTGGCAGGTTGTTTCGACGCTGGATATCAGACAAGTGCGCCATGGCCGTGTAGGAACGCCTGAAATGGCCACACACCTTCCTGGCCTGCTTCAGGACGTCCTGTAAGCCTGGGTACTTATGGACAAATCGTTGTACAATCAGATTACACACATGTGCCATGCACGGCACATGTGTCAACTTGCCCAATTTCATTGCCGCCACCAAATTACTTCCATTGTCAGAAACAACCTTGCCAATCTCCAGTTGGTGCGGAGTCAGCCACTAATCCACCTGTGCGTTCAGGGCGGTCAGGAGTGCTGGTGTGGTGTGACTCTCCGCTTTCAGGCAAGTCAACCCCAAGACGGCGTGACACTGCCGTACCCAGGATGTAGCATAGTACCTGGGGAGCTGGGGGGGTGCCATAGATGTGGAGCAAGACGCAGAAGTTGAAGAGGACTCAGCCGAGGAAGAGGTTATGGAAGAGGATGGAGTAGGAGGAGTAGAGGAGGTAGCAGCAGGCCTGCCTGCAAGTCGTGGCGGTGTCACCAACTCTTCTACAGAGCCACGCATTCCATGCTTGTCAGAAGTCAGCAGGTTTACCCAATGCGCAGTGTAGGTGATATACCTGCCCTGACCATGCTTTGCAGACCAGCTATCCGTGGTCATATGGACCCTTGCCCCAACGCTGTGTGCCAGACATGCCATAACTTCCTTTCTCACAACAGAGTACAGGTTTGGGATTGACTTTGTGAAAAGAAATTTCTGCCAGGTACCTTCCACTGCGGTGTCCCAATAGATACAAATTTTTTGAAAGCATCAGACTCCACCAGCTTGTATGGTAAAAGCTGGCGGGCTAAGAGTTCAGACAAGTCAGCTGTCAGACGCCGGGCAAGGGGGTGACTTTGAGAAATTGGCTTCTTACGCTCAAACATGTCCTTGACAGACACCTGACTGTGGGCAGATGACCAGGAACTGCTACGTAAGAGAGACTGAGTGGAGGATGGTTGAGAGGGGGCAAGGAGGACAGCACTGGTTGACGTGGCTGAAGATGCTGGAGCAGGAGGAGGAGGGCGGCTTTCACTTTGTGTGCTGCTTCTACTCATGTGTTCTTCCCATCGGCCTTTGTGATGGGAGACCATGTGCCTTCGCAAAGCAGTTGTACCTAGGTGGCTGTTGGACTTCCCACGACTCAGTTTCTTTTGGCACAGGTTGCAAATGGCATCGCTGTTGTCAGAGGCAGACACACAAAAAAAATGCCACACTGCTGAGCTCTGCGATGACGGCATTCTGGTGGTGGCAACAGCATGCGTTGATGGGCGTCGGCGGGCTGTCTGGCTGACCCCTGGTGACGATGCATGCTGTCTGACTGTGCCACTAGCTCCTTGAGACGACCTCCCCGTGCTTCCAAATCGTCTCCCCATCTGAACTTTCCCCCGACACATCATCATCTTGTATCTGAAACATCAAGAAAGGAAGCAGCAGCGGGTACAACATCACCATCATCATCACAGCGTACCTCCATGTCGGTAATGCTGCCTGACTGAGACTGATCACTATTATCTACATCCTCTGTCAATGATGGTTGCGCATCACTCATTTCTTCAAAATGATGTGTCAATAACTCCTGTGACAGATCAAGTGAAGCGGCTGTGGTGCTAGTGTTGGTGGTGGCGACAGGCGGCGGAGTGTCACTGGTCACTTGAGACCTGCCCAAAGCACAGCTGGACTTAGATGGTGCGTCAAGGTTAGGAGGACTAGCAGCGGAAGCTGAAGAAGATTGGGTTTCCTGTGTTAGCCATTCAACTAGGTCCTCCTCAGAAGTTTTTGCATCCCCCCTGGCACCCGGCGTCTGAACAATGTGCATATTTGTAGGGTCTAAAGGAATCACAGCACCACGACCACGAACACGGAACCTGCGGGGTGGCCTGCCTCTGCCTGTCATTTTTTTTTAAATGGACACTAACAATACTATTACACCAATTGAGTGGTGGCACTGTGAAAGTGGGCACAGTATACGCTGTGAGACTGACAACAACAAAAAAGACAGATGTTTTAAAAATCACAAATTGTTAATTTTTTTAAATATTACTAGTACTGTGGCAACAAATATGATTGTTTGGCACTATTTGGCAAATGAGCCTGTCTGGCACACACGCTGGGAGAAAGGAAACTGCAATTCAATGGCACTAGGAGACTGAAGAATCACAGTCAAAACAGTTATGATTAACAAAAATTCCAATCCTGTTACAATAAATATGAGTGGTGGCACTAATTGGCTAGTTGGGACTGGCACACAGGCAGGCAGGCAGGAGGAAAATGCAATTCAAGGGCACTAGTAGACTGCAGATTGACAGTCAAAACAGTGTTGATTGACAAATTTTGCAATACTGTTAAAAGAAATATGATTGCTAGCACTAATTGGATAGTTGGGCCTGGCACACAGGCTGGCAGGCAGTAGAAAAGTGCAATTCAATGGCACAAGCAAAATGAGGATTAAGATCAACCATCAAGATTTTTTTTATTTAAATTAGTAACTATACTGTGACAACAATTAGGATTGGTGTAAATAGTTGGCAAGACGGCCTGGCACAAAAGGATGGCAGGCAGGAGGGAGATGCAATTCAAGGACACTAGGAGACTGATTAATGACAGTCAAAACAGTGATGATTGACAATTTTTGCAATACTGTTAAAAGAAATATGATTGCTGACAACAATTGGCTAGGTGGAAAGTGCTATTCAATTGGCTAGGAAAGTGCTATTCAATGGCACCAGCAAACTGACGATTCAAATCACAGCAACTATTACCAAAAATTTTAATTTTTAATTATTAGAATACTGTCACAACAAATATGATTGGTGTAAATATTTTTTAAGTAGGCCTGGCACACAGGCTTGGAAGGCTGTAAAAAAGTGCAATTCAAAGGCACGAGCAAACTGAGGGTTAAGATCATCAACAATAAAGATTTTTTTTATTTTAATTAGTAACTATACTGTGACAAAAAATTAGGATTGATGTAAATAGTTGGCAAGACGGCCTGGCACAAAAGGATGGCAGGCAGGAGGGAGATGCAATGAATCAAGGACACTAGGAGACTGATTACTGACAGTCTAAACAGTGATGATTGACAATTTTTGCAATACTGTTAACAGAAATATGATTGCTGACAACAATTGGCTAGGTGGGGGCCTGGCTCAAAGCAGGCTGCAAGGCAGGAGGAAAGTGCGTTTCAATGGCACCAGCAAAATGACTATTCAAATCACAGCAACTATTACCAAAAATTTTAATTTTTAATTATTAGAATACTGTGACAACAAATATGATTGGTGTAAATATTTTTTAAGTAGGCCTGGCACACAGGCTTGGAAGGCTGTAGAAAAGTGCAATTCAAAGGCACGAGCAAACTGAGGGTTAAGATCATCAACAATAAAGATTTTTTTTATTATAATTAGTAACTATACTGTGACAAAAAATTAGGATTGGTGTAAATAGTTGGCAAGACGGCCTGGCACAAAAGGATGGCAGGCAGGAGGGAGATGCAATGAATCAAGGACACTAGGAGACTGATTACTGACAGTCTAAACAGTGATGATTGACAATTTTTGCAATACTGTTAACAGAAATATGATTGCTGACAACAATTGGCTAGGTGGGGGCCTGGCTCACAGCAGGCTGCAAGGCAGGAGGAAAGTGTGTTTCAATGGCACCAGCAAACTGACGATTCAAATCACAGCAACTATTACCAAAAATTTAAATTTTTAATTATTAGAATACTGTCACAAAAAATATGATTGGTGTAAATATTTTTTAAGTAGGCCTGGCACACAGGCTTGGAAAGCTGTAGAAAAGTGCAATTCAAAGGCACGAGCAAACTGAGGGTTAAGATCAACACTAAAAAATTATTTTTTTATTGTGATTGGTGCCACTAATTGGCTACTTGGGCCTGGCAGACAGGCTGGCAGATATGAGTCGTGGATGGTAGGTAGGGCAGTAATTTAACACAGTATGTTGTGTAAGTGACAAAAACACAGGACTGAGAGAAAATTAAGTTACATTACACTAGCAAAATATTTTAAAATTTTAGATTTTAATATTAAAATTATGTTAAGAAGTGCAATGCACATATGACTCTATGAGTGGTCGCACTGGCTGGCTGCTACGTAGGGCAGCAATTATAACAACAGTATGCTGTGTAAGTCAGATAGACAGTTAGACACAGGCCTGATAGAAAATACAATTAGATTACACTAGCATAATGATTTAAAGACTTTTTTTTGGAAATTTTAAGAAAAAGGTTAAGCACATACATATGAGTCGTGGCTGATAGCCTTGGAAGGGCAGCTATTAAAAACAGTAGGCTATGTATGTCGGATACACACACGCCTGATAGAAAATACTATTAGATTACACTAGAAAAATGATTGAAATTATTTTTTGGGGGGGGAAATTAAAAAAAGGTTTAACACATATGAGTCGTGGCTCATAGACTAGGGAGGGCAGCAAGTAAACACAGTAGGCTCTCTATGTCAGCAAAACACACAGGCCGGATAGAAAATTAGATTTGATTACACTAGCAAACAAATTTAAACTTTTTTTTTTTTTATATTAAAATTAAGGTGAAAGAAAAATAGATATGAGTGCTGGGTGGCTGCCTGGCACAGACCAATTAACCAAAAAAAAAGAGGTATATTAATGCTGAGTGAGCCTGACAGACACAGGCATGATAGTAAATGTAATTAGATTACACTAGAAAAATATATATTTTTTTTTTTTTTTAAATTAAAAATAATGTTATTAACGGATATTAACACTGCTGGCTGCTGGCTGGCACAGAGCAATGAACCAGAGTATATGCTGTGTGACACTGGCCTGATAGAAAATGAAAAAAAATTACACTAGAAAAATAATTATATTTTTGGGTTAGTTAAATTTAAACTAATGTTGTTAGGGAGATATCAGTGGTGGCAGTAGTCACAGCATATGCTGTGAGCCTTAAACACACAGCTGAAAGCCAGGCAAATGCTAATAAAAAAATAAAAAAAACGGCACGAAATATAGCCCTAAAAAGGGCTTTTTGGGGTGCTGTGCTTGCAGCAGAGATGAGTGGAGTCCTTCTGGACTGTAAATACACTAGCCTAGCTATGTTTTTCCTATTAATGTCAGGAGCAAAAACACAACACGTCCTCTCATTAAAAAAGCAAGGTCGTTATGAGTCTAAAATGGCGGATTCCGAGTAGCTGGGAGTGTCTGAGGGAGTGTCTGATGTTGATTGGCTCTAATGTGTCAGGCGGCTGTGACATAAAGGGTCAAAGTTTCCACAATGATGACACATAGGGGCGGATCGAACATCGCCATGTGTTCGCCCACAAACGCGAACAACCTATGTTCGCTGTGAACCGTTCGCGGGCGAACAGTTCGGGACATCACTATATATGGAGGTAACCATTTAGGAGGTAGATCAAACCCACGCCCGGTGGTATAGGTAACATATGAGTTAGATTTGATTGTAGTGGGGGAGTTATGTGTGTGGCTACTGAACCATTTACCCCCAGTTGTATGGTATGATAATATATTCCAGCTTATTTTCCTTAGTGGGGATTAATATATCACCATTTTGGGGGCCGTATAAACCCATTGTGGACGTTTTAGATTTCGAGTCCCCTTAGTTGTGGAATATCAGATATATCCATATGTATGCCATCTGCGCTCTGGTGGATGTAAGCTTGTCTCTGTATGTAGTGTTGGGTATGCGAATATTATGTCTCTCATAGATCTAGTGCTGGCCATTTAAAGAAACATTAGTTAGTGACAGAGTTTTAGAATTAGATATAAATATATGCAGTTGCACAATAAATTAGTCGATTGTGATTATCGAGCCAGTGTTATAATTATTTTAATTATTTTAGTAATGGCTAAATATATCTAATTTAGATTACAATGCCTAGAATACTGGGGTTGAAACTATTATATGCTCATCATCATATTTGTATTATAATTGTATATCATATAATATTTTGTAGCATTATGATGATCTTGTACATAGAGCTTTTAACCCCTTAACGACTCATGTTGTACACGGTACGTCTTGCACAAACTGGTCTTTAAAGACCAGTGACGTGCCCTGTATGACGTAGGAGTTTAAAGCAGCTGGAAGCGATCCTGATCGCTTCCAGCCACTTTCAAGGTATTGCCGTGATGCCTCGATATTGAGGCATCACTGCAATACCTTTTCTGGCACACCGATGCATAGAGAGCCACTCTGTGGCCCTCTCTGCATCGGCCATCGATGGTGCCAATCGTTGGTGGGTGGGAGCAGCTGCAGGGAGGCGGGTGGACGGCCCATCGCTGGTGTGATTCGGTCGCATTAGTCCCCGGTGCGTGCAGGAGCACGCACAGTAGGTGGGGAACGTGCGCGCGCATGTGCGCACGCGATCAGCACCGTTTGGTTATTGTGCTGTTGGTGGGAGTGGGAGGTGTTGGTGAGAGCAGGGGGGTGGGAGTGGGAAATAAGGTTTGAAAAAGGGATCAGGGGGAGGAGGGGAGGGAGTGGGGGGCCAGCTACACCACAAATAAAAAAAAATATGCTCCATCCTTTCCGACTTGCGGGAATTTGGTAACATTTCAGGCACTTTATGCTTATACCGGGGGTCGAGGAGCGTGGACACCCAGTACAGGTCGTTCTCCTTCAGCTTTTTTATACGAGGGTCCCTCAACAGGCACGACAGCATGAAAGAACCCATTTGAACAAGGTTGGATGCTGAGCTAATCATGTCGCGTTCCTCCTCCTCACTGATCTCACTGATGGTATCTTCTTCCCCCCAGCCACGTACAACACCATGGGTACCAGAGAGGTGACAACAACTAGCACCCTGGGATGACTGTTGTGCTCGGTCTTCCTCCTCCTCATCCTCCCCAAAGCCACATTCCTCCTCTGACTCCTCTTCCTCACAATCCTCTTCCTGCGTTGCCGCAGGTCCAGCAAGCAATGCTGATTCGGCTGTTTGTGGGGGTGATGGACACCACAACTCTTCCTCTTCCTCTACTGCCTGATCCAGCACTCTTCGCAGGGCACACTCCAGGAAGAAAACAAATGGTATGATGTCGCTGATGGTGCCTTCGGTGCGACTGACAAGGTTTGTCACCTCCTCAAAAGGACGCATAAGCCTACAGGCATTGCGCATGAGCGTCCAGTAATTTGGCAAAAATATCCCCAGCTCCCCAGAGGCTGTCCTAGCACCCCGGTCATACAAATACTCATTAACAGCTTTTTCTTGTTGGAGCAGGCGGTCAAACATTAGGAGTGTTAAATTCCACCGTGTCAGGCTGTCGCAAATCAAGCGCCTCACTGGCAGGTTGTTTCGACGCTGGATATCAGACAAGTGCGCCATGGCCGTGTAGGAACGCCTGAAATGGCCACACACCTTCCTGGCCTGCTTCAGGACGTCCTGTAAGCCTGGGTACTTATGGACAAATCGTTGTACAATCAGATTACACACATGTGCCATGCACGGCACATGTGTCAACTTGCCCAATTTCATTGCCGCCACCAAATTACTTCCATTGTCAGAAACAACCTTGCCAATCTCCAGTTGGTGCGGAGTCAGCCACTAATCCACCTGTGCGTTCAGGGCGGTCAGGAGTGCTGGTGTGGTGTGACTCTCCGCTTTCAGGCAAGTCAACCTCAAGACGGCGTGACACTGCCGTACCCAGGATGTAGCATAGTACCTGGGGAGCTGGGGGGGTGCCATAGATGTGGAGCAAGACGCAGAAGTTGAAGAGGAGTCAGCCGAGGAAGAGGTTATGGAAGAGGATGGAGTAGGAGGAGTAGAGGAGGTAGCAGCAGGCCTGCCTGCAAGTCGTGGCGGTGTCACCAACTCTTCTACAGAGCCACGCATTCCATGCTTGTCAGAAGTCAGCAGGTTTACCCAATGCGCAGTGTAGGTGATATACCTGCCCTGACCATGCTTTGCAGACCAGCTATCCGTGGTCATATGGACCCTTGCCCCAACGCTGTGTGCCAGACATGCCATAACTTCCTTTCTCACAACAGAGTACAGGTTTGGGATTGACTTTGTGAAAAGAAATTTCTGCCAGGTACCTTCCACTGCGGTGTCCCAATAGATACAAATTTTTTGAAAGCATCAGACTCCACCAGCTTGTATGGTAAAAGCTGGCGGGCTAAGAGTTCAGACAAGTCAGCTGTCAGACGCCGGGCAAGGGGGTGACTTTGAGAAATTGGCTTCTTACGCTCAAACATGTCCTTGACAGACACCTGACTGTGGGCAGATGACCAGGAACTGCTACGTAAGAGAGACTGAGTGGAGGATGGTTGAGAGGGGGCAAGGAGGACAGCACTGGTTGACGTGGCTGAAGATGCTGGAGCAGGAGGAGGAGGGCGGCTTTCACTTTGTGTGCTGCTTCTACTCATGTGTTCTTCCCATCGGCCTTTGTGATGGGAGACCATGTGCCTTCGCAAAGCAGTTGTACCTAGGTGGCTGTTGGACTTCCCACGACTCAGTTTCTTTTGGCACAGGTTGCAAATGGCATCGCTGTTGTCAGAGGCAGACACACAAAAAAAATGCCACACTGCTGAGCTCTGCGATGACGGCATTCTGGTGGTGGCAACAGCATGCGTTGATGGGCGTCGGCGGGCTGTCTGGCTGACCCCTGGTGACGATGCATGCTGTCTGACTGTGCCACTAGCTCCTTGAGACGACCTCCCCGTGCTTCCAAATCGTCTCCCCATCTGAACTTTCCCCCGACACATCATCATCTTGTATCTGAAACATCAAGAAAGGAAGCAGCAGCGGGTACAACATCACCATCATCATCACAGCGTACCTCCATGTCGGTAATGCTGCCTGACTGAGACTGATCACTATTATCTACATCCTCTGTCAATGATGGTTGCGCATCACTCATTTCTTCAAAATGATGTGTCAATAACTCCTGTGACAGATCAAGTGAAGCGGCTGTGGTGCTAGTGTTGGTGGTGGCGACAGGCGGCGGAGTGTCACTGGTCACTTGAGACCTGCCCAAAGCACAGCTGGACTTAGATGGTGCGTCAAGGTTAGGAGGACTAGCAGCGGAAGCTGAAGAAGATTGGGTTTCCTGTGTTAGCCATTCAACTAGGTCCTCCTCAGAAGTTTTTGCATCCCCCCTGGCACCCGGCGTCTGAACAATGTGCATATTTGTAGGGTCTAAAGGAATCACAGCACCACGACCACGAACACGGAACCTGCGGGGTGGCCTGCCTCTGCCTGTCATTTTTTTTTAAATGGACACTAACAATACTATTACACCAATTGAGTGGTGGCACTGTGAAAGTGGGCACAGTATACGCTGTGAGACTGACAACAACAAAAAAGACAGATGTTTTAAAAATCACAAATTGTTAATTTTTTTAAATATTACTAGTACTGTGGCAACAAATATGATTGTTTGGCACTATTTGGCAAATGAGCCTGTCTGGCACACACGCTGGGAGAAAGGAAACTGCAATTCAATGGCACTAGGAGACTGAAGAATCACAGTCAAAACAGTTATGATTAACAAAAATTCCAATCCTGTTACAATAAATATGAGTGGTGGCACTAATTGGCTAGTTGGGACTGGCACACAGGCAGGCAGGCAGGAGGAAAATGCAATTCAAGGGCACTAGTAGACTGCAGATTGACAGTCAAAACAGTGTTGATTGACAAATTTTGCAA
The DNA here is from genome assembly GCF_027579735.1 of Bombina bombina. NCBI lineage: Eukaryota > Metazoa > Chordata > Amphibia > Anura > Bombinatoridae > Bombina > Bombina bombina. Next base: position 55,801,981 of record NC_069499.1, on the reverse strand, counting down.
TACTGTTAAAAGAAATATGATTGCTAGCACTAATTGGATAGTTGGGCCTGGCACACAGGCTGGCAGGCAGTAGAAAAGTGCAATTCAATGGCACAAGCAAAATGAGGATTAAGATCAACCATCAAGATTTTTTTTATTTAAATTAGTAACTATACTGTGACAACAATTAGGATTGGTGTAAATAGTTGGCAAGACGGCCTGGCACAAAAGGATGGCAGGCAGGAGGGAGATGCAATTCAAGGACACTAGGAGACTGATTAATGACAGTCAAAACAGTGATGATTGACAATTTTTGCAATACTGTTAAAAGAAATATGATTGCTGACAACAATTGGCTAGGTGGGCCTGGCTCACAGCAGGCTGCAAGGCAGGAGGAAAGTGCTATTCAATGGCACCAGCAAACTGACGATTCAAATCACAGCAACTATTACCAAAAATTTTAATTTTTAATTATTAGAATACTGTCACAACAAATATGATTGGTGTAAATATTTTTTAAGTAGGCCTGGCACACAGGCTTGGAAGGCTGTAAAAAAGTGCAATTCAAAGGCACGAGCAAACTGAGGGTTAAGATCATCAACAATAAAGATTTTTTTTATTTTAATTAGTAACTATACTGTGACAAAAAATTAGGATTGATGTAAATAGTTGGCAAGACGGCCTGGCACAAAAGGATGGCAGGCAGGAGGGAGATGCAATGAATCAAGGACACTAGGAGACTGATTACTGACAGTCTAAACAGTGATGATTGACTATTTTGCAATACTGTTAACAGAAATATGATTGCTGACAACAATTGGCTAGGTGGGGGCCTGGCTCAAAGCAGGCTGCAAGGCAGGAGGAAAGTGCGTTTCAATGGCACCAGCAAAATGACTATTCAAATCACAGCAACTATTACCAAAAATTTTAATTTTTAATTATTAGAATACTGTGACAACAAATATGATTGGTGTAAATATTTTTTAAGTAGGCCTGGCACACAGGCTTGGAAGGCTGTAGAAAAGTGCAATTCAAAGGCACGAGCAAACTGAGGGTTAAGATCATCAACAATAAAGATTTTTTTTATTATAATTAGTAACTATACTGTGACAAAAAATTAGGATTGGTGTAAATAGTTGGCAAGACGGCCTGGCACAAAAGGATGGCAGGCAGGAGGGAGATGCAATGAATCAAGGACACTAGGAGACTGATTACTGACAGTCTAAACAGTGATGATTGACAATTTTTGCAATACTGTTAACAGAAATATGATTGCTGACAACAATTGGCTAGGTGGGGGCCTGGCTCACAGCAGGCTGCAAGGCAGGAGGAAAGTGTGTTTCAATGGCACCAGCAAACTGACGATTCAAATCACAGCAACTATTACCAAAAATTTAAATTTTTAATTATTAGAATACTGTCACAAAAAATATGATTGGTGTAAATATTTTTTAAGTAGGCCTGGCACACAGGCTTGGAAAGCTGTAGAAAAGTGCAATTCAAAGGCACGAGCAAACTGAGGGTTAAGATCAACACTAAAAAATTATTTTTTTATTGTGATTGGTGCCACTAATTGGCTACTTGGGCCTGGCAGACAGGCTGGCAGATATGAGTCGTGGATGGTAGGTAGGGCAGTAATTTAACACAGTATGTTGTGTAAGTGACAAAAACACAGGACTGAGAGAAAATTAAGTTACATTACACTAGCAAAATATTTTAAAATTTTAGATTTTAATATTAAAATTATGTTAAGAAGTGCAATGCACATATGACTCTATGAGTGGTCGCACTGGCTGGCTGCTACGTAGGGCAGCAATTATAACAACAGTATGCTGTGTAAGTCAGATAGACAGTTAGACACAGGCCTGATAGAAAATACAATTAGATTACACTAGCATAATGATTTAAAGACTTTTTTTTGGAAATTTTAAGAAAAAGGTTAAGCACATACATATGAGTCGTGGCTGATAGCCTTGGAAGGGCAGCTATTAAAAACAGTAGGCTATGTATGTCGGATACACACACGCCTGATAGAAAATACTATTAGATTACACTAGAAAAATGATTGAAATTATTTTTTGGGGGGGGAAATTAAAAAAAGGTTTAACACATATGAGTCGTGGCTCATAGACTAGGGAGGGCAGCAAGTAAACACAGTAGGCTCTCTATGTCAGCAAAACACACAGGCCGGATAGAAAATTAGATTTGATTACACTAGCAAACAAATTTAAACTTTTTTTTTTTTTTTATATTAAAATTAAGGTGAAAGAAAAATAGATATGAGTGCTGGGTGGCTGCCTGGCACAGACCAATTAACCAAAAAAAAAGAGGTATATTAATGCTGAGTGAGCCTGACAGACACAGGCATGATAGTAAATGTAATTAGATTACACTAGAAAAATATATATTTTTTTTTTTTTTTAAATTAAAAATAATGTTATTAACGGATATTAACACTGCTGGCTGGCACAGAGCAATGAACCAGAGTATATGCTGTGTGACACTGGCCTGATAGAAAATGAAAAAAAATTACACTAGAAAAATAATTATATTTTTGGGTTAGTTAAATTTAAACTAATGTTGTTAGGGAGATATCAGTGGTGGCAGTAGTCACAGCATATGCTGTGAGCCTTAAACACACAGCTGAAAGCCAGGCAAATGCTAATAAAAAAATAAAAAAAACGGCACGAAATATAGCCCTAAAAAGGGCTTTTTGGGGTGCTGTGCTTGCAGCAGAGATGAGTGGAGTCCTTCTGGACTGTAAATACACTAGCCTAGCTATGTTTTTCCTATTAATGTCAGGAGCAAAAACACAACACGTCCTCTCATTAAAAAAACAAGGTCGTTATGAGTCTAAAATGGCGGATTCCGAGTAGCTGGGAGTGTCTGTGAGGGAGTGTCTGATGTTGATTGGCTCTAATGTGTCAGGCGGCTGTGACATAAAGGGTCAAAGTTTCCACAATGATGACACATAGGGGCGGATCGAACATCGCCATGTGTTCGCCCACAAACGCGAACAACCTATGTTCGCTGTGAACCGTTCGCGGGCGAACAGTTCGGGACATCACTATATATGGAGGTAACCATTTAGGAGGTAGATCAAACCCACGCCCGGTGGTATAGGTAACATATGAGTTAGATTTGATTGTAGTGGGGGAGTTATGTGTGTGGCTACTGAACCATTTACCCCCAGTTGTATGGTATGATAATATATTCCAGCTTATTTTCCTTAGTGGGGATTAATATATCACCATCTTGGGGGCCGTATAAACCCATTGTGGACGTTTTAGATTTCGAGTCCCCTTAGTTGTGGAATATCAGATATATCCATATGTATGCCATCTGCGCTCTGGTGGATGTAAGCTTGTCTCTGTATGTAGTGTTGGGTATGCGAATATTATGTCTCTCATAGATCTAGTGCTGGCCATTTAAAGAAACATTAGTTAGTGACAGAGTTTTAGAATTAGATATAAATATATGCAGTTGCACAATAAATTAGTCGATTGTGATTATCGAGCCAGTGTTATAATTATTTTAATTATTTTAGTAATGGCTAAATATATCTAATTTAGATTACAATGCCTAGAATACTGGGGTTGAAACTATTATATGCTCATCATCATATTTGTATTATAATTGTATATCATATAATATTTTGTAGCATTATGATGATCTTGTACATAGAGCTTTTAACCCCTTAACGACTCATGTTGTACACGGTACGTCTTGCACAAACTGGTCTTTAAAGACCAGTGACGTGCCCTGTATGACGTAGGAGTTTAAAGCAGCTGGAAGCTGTGGCCCTCTCTGCATCGGCCATCGATGGTGCCAATCGTTGGTGGGTGGGAGCAGCTGCAGGGAGGCGGGTGGACGGCCCATCGCTGGTGTGATTCGGTCGCATTAGTCCCCGGTGCGTGCAGGAGCACGCACAGTAGGTGGGGAACGTGCGCGCGCATGTGCGCACGCGATCAGCACCGTTTGGTTATTGTGCTGTTGGTGGGAGTGGGAGGTGTTGGTGAGAGCAGGGGGGTGGGAGTGGGAAATAAGGTTTGAAAAAGGGATCAGGGGGAGGAGGGGAGGGAGTGGGGGGCCAGCTACACCACAAATAAAAAAAAATACAAAAAAAATTTTATGCTTACCTGATAAATTTATTTCTCTTGTGGTGTATCCAGTCCACGGATCATCCATTACTTGTGGGATATTCTCCTTCCCAACAGGAAGCTGCAAGAGGATCACACACAGCAGAGCCGTCTATATAGCTCCTCCCCTAACTGCCACTACCAGTCATTCGACCGAAGACAAGCAAGAGAAAGGAGAAACTATAGGGTGCAGTGGTGACTGTAGTTTAAAAATAAAAAACACCTGCCTTAAAATGACAGGGCGGGCCGTGGACTGGATACACCACAAGAGAAATAAATTTATCAGGTAAGCATAAATTATGTTTTCTCTTGTAAGGTGTATCCAGTCCACGGATCATCCATTACTTGTGGGATACCAATACCAAAGCTATATTTTATTTACAAGCTACTAAAGATTTTCGTCAAACATCTGCATTGTTTGTTGTCTACTCTGGACAGAGGAGAGGCCAAAAGGCTTCGGCAACCTCTCTTTCTTTTTGGCTAAGGAGTATAATACGCTTAGTTTATGAGACTGCTGGCCAGCAGCCTCCTAAAAGGATTACAGCTCATTCTACTAGAGCGGTAGCTTCCACATGGGCTTTTAAAAATGAGGCTTCTGTTGAACAGATGTGTAAGTCGGCGACTTGGTCTTCGCTTCATACTTTTTCAAAGTTCTATAAATGTTATACTGTTGCTTCTTCGGAGGCTATTTTTGGGAGAAAGGTCTTGCAGGCAGTGGTGCCTTCCGTTTAGACCGGTACAGATAATAAAAACTACAATTCTAACACCACATTCACTTTACCCTCCAGAGAGAGACCCTAGTGCTTAGAGCCGGCAAAGAGAATGACTGGGGGGTGGAGCTAGAGGGGGAGCTATATGGACAGCTCTGCTGTGTGCTCTCTTTGCCACTTCCTGAAGGGAAAGAGAATATCCCACAAGTAAAGGATGAATCTGTGGACTGGATACACCTTACAAGAGAAATTGAGCTCAACTCCCAGCCCCAGTGCCTGTACTTATGGCTGTCCAATACCCTCCAAATAAGAGCTTGATGTCCCAGAGCCTTATATGTTATCCAGAGATAAAATTAAAGTGCCCACTTTCCTCTGAGTTTACTTTTCCCAGAATAAACAAAGTCAGCACTTACCTTTAATACTGTCCGACAGCAGGACAGTCCAGCAGGTTTAAGAGGTCCTCTCCCTCCCATAGCCCTGTGGAAAATGATAAGCCTAGATTAAATTTGCTTAGGCCATCAGGATAAGGGCAGCTTAAATGTATAGGAGGCACAGTGAGAATTATGTCCCACAAGTTCCTATTGCTCTAAAGCCACCAAAAGCTCTACTGAAGAGACTGATATGGATTACGGCTACACCCTAGAACAAAGCAGCACAATCTTGCACTACTTTAAAAATAATAAACTCTTGATTGAAGAATCTTTTTTAACACCTAACTTTACCTCTTCCTAGCACTAACGTAGGCAAAAAGAATGACTGGAGTAGGAGGGAGCTATTTAACAGCTCTGCTGTGGTGCTCTTTGCCTCCTCCTGCTGACCAGGAGGTGAATATCCCATAAGTAATGAAGATGATCCGTGGACTCATCGAGTCTTTAAAAAGAAAAGGGCAGAACTCTCCAGCACTGAGTTCTCTCTCATTTCTATATCTGAATGAGAGACAAACCCAGTGCAATACAGCACTGCATGATATGAGTTTTGTTACACTTGTATTCTATATTACTTTACACTTCAGACTGGGTCCTTTCAGTATATACAGGGAGTGCAGAATTATTAGGCAAATGAGTATTTTGACCACATCATCCTCTTTATGCATGTTGTCTTACTCCAAGCTGTATAGGCTTGAAAGCCTACTACCAATTAAGCATATTAGGTGATGTGCATCTCTGTAATGAGAAGGGGTGTGGTCTAATGACATCAACACCCTATATCAGGTGTGCATAATAATTAGGCAACTTCCTTTCCTTTGGCAAAATGGGTCAAAAGAAGGACTTGACAGGCTCAGAAAAGTAAAAAATAGTGAGATATCTTGCAGAGGGATGCAGCACTCTTACAATTGCAAAGCTTCTGAAGCGTGATCATCGAACAATCAAGCGTTTCATTCAAAATAGTCAACAGGGTCGCAAGAAGCGTGTGGAAAAACCAAGGCGCAAAATAACTGCCCATGAACTGAGAAAAGTCAAGCGTGCAGCTGCCAAGATGCCACTTGCCACCAGTTTGGCCATATTTCAGAGCTGCAACATCACTGGAGTGCCCAAAAGCACAAGGTGTGCAATACTCAGAGACATGGCCAAGGTAAGAAAGGCTGAAAGACGACCACCACTGAACAAGACACACAAGCTGAAACGTCAAGACTGGGCCAAGAAATATCTCAAGACTGATTTTTCTAAGGTTTTATGGACTGATGAAATGAGAGTGAGTCTTGATGGGCCAGATGGATGGGCCCGTGGCTGGATTGGTAAAGGGCAGAGAGCTCCAGTCCGACTCAGACGCCATCAAGGTGGAGGTGGAGTACTGGTTTGGGCTGGTATCATCAAAGATGAGCTTGTGGGGCCTTTTCGGGTTGAGGATGGAGTCAAGCTCAACTCCCAGTCCTACTGCCAGTTTCTGGAAGACACCTTCTTCAAGCAGTGGTACAGGAAGAAGTCTGCATCCTTCAAGAAAAACATGATTTTCATGCAGGACAATGCTCCATCACACGCGGCCAAGTACTCCACAGCGTGGCTGGCAAGAAAGGGTATAAAAGAAGAAAATCTAATGACATGGCCTCCTTGTTCACCTGATCTGAACCCCATTGAGAACTTGTGGTCCATCATCAAATGTGAGATTTACAAGGAGGGAAAACAGTACACCTCTCTGAACAGTGTCTGGGAGGCTGTGGTTGCTGCTGCACGCAATGTTGATGGTGAACAGATCAAAACACTGACAGAATCCATGGATGGCAGGCTCTTGAGTGTCCTTGCAAAGAAAGGTGGCTATATTGGTCACTGATTTGCTTTTGTTTTGTTTTTGAATGTCAGAAATGTATATTTGTGAATGTTGAGATGTTATATTGGTTTCACTGGTAAAAATAAATAATTGAAATGGGTATATATTTGTTTTTTGTTAAGTTGCCTAATAATTATGCACAGTAATAGTCACCTGCACACACAGATATCCCCCTAAAATAGCTATAACTAAAAACAAACTAAAAACTACTTCCAAAACTATTCAGCTTTGATATTAATGAGTTTTTTGGGTTCATTGAGAACATGGTTGTTCAATAATAAAATTAGTCCTCAAAAATACAACTTGCCTAATAATTCTGCACTCCCTGTATATATATATATATATATATATATATTAATAGATTTATATATATATATATATATATATATTAATAGATTTAGATCCAGCAGTGATTTTCCAAATGCTGATTGTTTTGAAAGTTTGTTACAAATTAGGATCATATTATGTATATTTCTATATATCTTTTCCAACTTCCATTGCACTTTGTATTTTCTCTGTTGTAAAATAAAACAACTTCATATAGTGAGCTGTAAACAGGTGGAATTTGCTCAAAATTCACAATACACTTATTTAACTGACAGAAAAGTATACTACTTTATTTGGGAACAAAAAACACTATTTGACTAATTGTTGGGTTCAATACATCAAAGTTGACATTTTTCTGAATACATTGTGAATAGCAGAATCAAACATTTCTATTTTACTTTGAGAAATGTCACTACTGATTTCTCAATAGTACCACCTTCCTTTTTTATCTCATGTGTACGATGTCGTCAGTGCCTGTTTATGTCACTTTATTCAGTCATTTATTGATGATTACAAATGTAATATTTGTATTATTGCTAGCATAATGTTTTGAATATTTATTTTCCATTTCGTAACATATACTAATCTATAGGCAAAAGCAAGTTAAATTGTAGTGATAACATTTCAGTTTAATTTGTAATTAATGCAAACTGAGCCTTTAGATCAGCCCCAGATGTTCTTTAATTTAGTAAGTTCAGCCCCTGTGAAGTCTGTATTATAATTTCTCTCCAGACTAGAGAATCTTTGCTTATTGGGTCCATAGAAAGTAATAAAGCTGTGACTTTTATTTTAAATAGTGTAAAATTACACAGAAATTGTGAAAGCATAATCAGAATTTGTAAAATCACAATCCTAAATACACTGTTGTATATAAAATACATAATAGAAAGTGCAAAGTTAAAATGTAATACAACGTAATCTGAAGTGTAAAGTAATATAAAATACAAAGTAAAAATGCAGCAGAACTGTCATGTCATGCAGTGCTGTATTGCACTGGGCTTGTCTCTCCTTCACATACAGAAATGCAGAGAATGACCCTTGGAGAAGTAAAGCAAAATCTGCCTGTTAAGAATTTTTACAAGGGATTTTGCAGTGGTGGAGGATAATTTTATATCATCTCACCTGAGCGGAGAATATTAGCTCATCAGTTCCTTAAAGCTGAAGCATTATGTTTTATCGTACAGCTGGAAAAAGGAAAGTAACCCAGATTGTATTATTACAAAGTAGTAGACTTTTGTGTTGCTTGGAGTATGTGTTAAATTGCCATTGCTGTAATATCTAACTTGTGCAGCATTAATCATTCAGCAACCAAGTCGTAAACCTATCTGTCGTTATTGAAGAACTCCTGGAAATATCAAAATCAACAAAAGGTTTCTATTGCTAATGCTAACAAGTAGTAGTATTTCTGAGTCCTATTGATTGATAAAAAGGGGAACTCAATGAGTGGCAGGGTACTCGAACGTTCTTGTTGAATGTCATCAAATACACTTCTGCATATCCCCATCTTCATGTAAAGTTGCAATTCTGTAAAATAAATGTAAGCACTGCTCAGCCAACCACGACCATAGTTCAATTCTGCAGGAAGATGAAGTGCCATTCAATCTGCCTAATTTCTGGGCCTAACAAAATAAAGTGCAGATGTCTTTGAGGCCCTCTTTAGTTTGTATTCTCTCATGGAAGACATTGGACATTACTAAAATTAGGGTTGCAGTTAAGGTTTTTAACTTTTGTATAGCTGCACTGTATAAAATACGTGACCAAGGTTTAACAGTATAATTATTATTTACAGCTTTAATTATAAAAGAACTGGAAATTCCCACTAGTCCCGGCCTACTAAGAAATTACAGCGGACTAGTAACTTTATCCTTTCTGAATAGCATGTGTTCATGTGATTTGTAAATTAAAATACCTTACCATCATTTGTCAGTCAAATATTGCATAAACAAAATCCAATAATCTGTGAAGTCCGAGTATAATGATAGGGCACATAACACCCCTTTCCAAATGCATATTAAAGGGATAGTAAAGTCACAAACGTTTAGGGTTCAGGAAGAGCACGGAATTTTAAACAACATTCCTGTTTACTTCTATTATCTAAGTTGCTTCATTCTCTTAGTATCCTCTTTTAAAAAGCATACTTAGGTAGGTTGAGGAGCATCAATGCAAAACTGGTAGCTAGGCTGCTGATTGGTGGCTGCCCATAATATGTCTCGTCATTATCTCATCTAAAGTTTTCATCTAGCTTCCAGAAATACATTGCTGCTCCTTGAACAAATTATAGTAAGAGAATAAATCAACAGAAGTAGAAAATTAGAACACTGTTTAAAAGTATGCTCTCTTCATGAAAAAAAACATTTGGATTTCATGTCCTTTTAAATTGGAGCCTAGGGTTGGTAAATAAAATGAATGGAACTGCTGCAAAAAAAGAATAAAGGTATAACATCAAACACCAAGGATTTATAAAGTTACCCTAAAGCAAGTTCTTCACCAAAAATATAAATACAAGACCCCATCATAACCCTATGATAAACTGGCAACTAAACTAGCTATAAAGGCATTAAAGGGAGCTTGAACACTTAAATATTTTTATAAGCTTAAAGGGACATTCCAGCCAAAATTGGAATCCACATGGATGCGTTTTACTTTTTAAAAGAAGCATTTTTGTAATATACATGTGTTAGCAAAAATGCTTCTAATAAAAGCTATAGCTGTTTCAAAAGTGTATATAAGTATGCACCGTGCACCAGCATTTTAAACAAAGCCCTTACTAAGAGAGCCTAAGGTGCTTGTATCATCTGGTAATAACCCAATTTGTTAATTGATGACATGATACAAGTCCCACTGGCGCTCAGAGTAGCTGCAATATATAAAATGCTAGTGCACTGAGAATTTTAACCTTTTTTAATGTTCTAACGTTTTATATAGTATAGATCTATTTTTATCCATACATTCATATTAATATATATTTCTATAGTCGTGGACACCATCTTTAGCAACACAACCCTCTTTTGGGGGTAGTGTAGCGCTGTATCTCGGCATTCTATTTTTTCAACAACAATCAGAAGCAGATTATTTTTTTGGGGGCCGAAAAAGGCTACTTTCCAATTTGGAGCAATCACAATATCGAGTTTTTAACTGATTCCCATAATCGCAAGTGTTTTTTGGATCCCTGATAAAAGCTCTATTTCTCCTACAGGGGCCAAGATTTTCTCAGTGATCGCAAACCATTTTCAAGTTACTTTTCAACACATTTTAGAGCCATTTTCAAATCAACACCTTTGGCACTTGTCCTAAAAAGGCATTTTTGACATCTTTACAATTATTTCATGATAAGTACCCGAGAGTGCTTGCACCTACATTATGTAACTCATGGTCATGAATGCTATTTCCAGTTCAAAAGTTCTATAACGTAGGCGCAAACACTTTATAACACACTCTTGTGACCGAGTTTGGACTTAACATGCATGGAGGCGTGTCCATTATAAAAACCTGGTCACAAAAGTGCAATCTCGTTTAAGGGTCTACCAGGTAGAAACAATGCAGCAAGGCAGTAGGATCACGATTATAGAATATTACAATCCAGTAAAAGAAGATATGAAAAGTAGTCAATATTTTTTTTTCAGTTCACGCCAAAATGGAAACTTTAACAAACAATATATCTAAATATTGGGTGGGGAAAACATACTTGTTAAAGTTTAAAAGTGTGCATATAGTGATAGAAAAATTGTCACAGTCTGCCCATCCTAACAACCTAATAGAAGCATTTAGATGGTTTAGCAGTGGTGTGGATGGGAATGGATTACAATAGGTTCCTGTGGAAGTCACAACTAAACTTCGTATATTAAAAACACAATTATAATGACGGTACTGTTCGTGACAATCACAAATGTCTGTGTCTTGAACCGACTATATGCCCATCATATCTATGGCATTTCAATGGTTGAGTGTTGAGGATAGATACTGGTGAAAATAGGTTAATGTCACACATGCAAAATAGAGCTTTCCTGTAACCTTATGAAGTGTGAATGGTCTATTAAATGCATCAATTTCGGGAGACCTCCCAATTTCTAATTTTCGAAAAGGAGGTACTTAAAGGGACAGTCTACCTGAAAATTGTTATTGTTTAAAAAACTATTTATGCTTACCAGATAAATTAATTTCTTTCATTGTGGTGAGAGTCCATAACCTCCTGGGAATGACTTATTCCTGGGGATTACTTTTTCCGGCCACTAGGAGGAGGCAAAGATTCCCAAATCCTAAGAGCTCTATAAAACCACACCTACCACCTCAATGTTAATCAGTCTGAGGTATAGCCAAGCAAAAAAGGTAGGAAAAAAAATAAGAGCAAAAAAAAAAGGTGCAAAAACTATCAGAAAAAAATAACAGGGTGGTGTCTTGTGGACTACTTTTCCAGAAAGAACAGACTAAAGGATTATCTGAAATCCTATATAGCATTCAGAAAAAAAACTACAAAGTTAAATTATGGAGAATCCTCTCCATAAAAATATTAAAAGAAAAAGAAGAAAATACAACCATTTCCAACTTATATTGTCTGAAGATACCACTTTAGGCAAAAAATCTAAATAGTGCTCAAAACTGCCTTATTCTGATAAAAAAGCAAAGCAAGATAAGAAAAAAGACACAAGAGAGAGAACAACTCAGAAACTCTCCTAACATAAGCAATTGCCAAAAACATAAAATGAAACGTAGATTAAAGGGCCATAATACCCAAATGTTTAAACACTTGAAAGTGATGCAGTATAGCTGTAAAAAGCTGACTAGAAAATATGACCTGAACATCTCTATGTAAAAAAGAAAGATATATTACCTCAAAAGTTTCTCAGTAGCCACATCCCATTGTAAAGGACATCTAAGCAACAAATCAGTATGTCTGTCCCGGGACAGTGGAAGGAACGAGCTTACGTGCACACTCATCTTATTTCCCTATTCAGTGTAAGGAAGTTTACAATGAAATCTCATGGGAGTTAAGTCAAATCTCATGAGATCACAGTAAAAGAGTTCATGACCTCAGCACTGCTGATGCTGATTGACTGCAGTTCGTTTCTTTTTTTTTGTTACCTGCAGGTGGACAACAGCTGAGTATAACTTTTTACACAGAATTTACTCTGCTGCTGAGCTGAGATTGTGAGGTAAAATATCTTCCTTTTTTACATAGAGATGCTCAGGTGATATTTTCCTGTCAGCATTTTACAGTTATACTGCATCAGTTTCAAGTGATTTAACATATGAGTATTATGTCCCTTTAATCTTCCTGTGAAATCCCCCCCAGAAAGAAACGAAAACTGACCTTTCAAAGAACTGGCGGATAAATCCAAACAAAAAGCATATACAGAATTCTAGGATTTCTAATAGAAAACTAGGAAAAGGCATAAACCATACACTAACCGTTCAATCTCAGAACCATCAAGCTTAAAAACTTGAAATCCTGATGAAAGAACAGATTTTGAGACTATTTCTACGTCTGACAATTCCCTAAATGCCGGTTAAGGCTCTTCGATCGCCAGTTTTCTTGATCATGTGATTGACAGGAATTCCTCAAAGAACGGACTAAAACTATCCAGCTATGTCTGTCTACAACCTCCTCCTATAAATAATGTGCAGCTTCTTACTCTCTTCCCCTACCGGACTAAACTTACACACTTCACTGAGAAACAATCTCCTGGTAGCCAGGATCATATTTCACTGAGAAGTGTGTCAGACGTTTAGCTCCCTGTGTGGAGAAGCTAATTTGTTCTGAGGAATTAGCGTCTAAAGAGGTGTCAGAGACAGATACAGAAGGCTCCATAATTGGTGAAAACTACAAAATGTAGAAAAACAAAACAATAAGGCTATAACTCCCTAAAAAGAGCAATGAAGCAAGTGGGGAAAAAAGTACCCCTTTCATGCAAAAAGCATAAAAAAAAAATAGCAAGGCTAATAAGTGCTTACCCAACACCAAAAAGATTAAATAATGTGGGTAAGAACAGAGCTCACTAAGAATCTGAACAAACAGCGTGGCTAAAAATAAAAAAGTACAGCAAAAAGAAAAACTGCCCTCTCTTGACTCGCCGACGGGCGCAAACCCCTGAAACCAACATGCAGACAAGCCGTCATGCACAAACTCACTGAGCTGACAAGTACTGACAAAAGAAAACGCACACAAAAAATGTAAAGGGGAATAGAGCCTTATAAAATAATAGAATTAATACAAAACCAACACATAATAAATACTGTCCCCAGGCTACAGAGTACAATAGTGCACACACTACATAGCCCAATAGGCTAAATAAAAATATGTACCCATAGGCATCCAACTACTGGACATCTTCTAACCAGGATCCGGTAGATAGCCAAACCAGTAGAATAGGTGTATACCAATGACCCAACAGGAGGAGGCTAAGGACAGGTCCCTGCAACATCTGTGGAAGGCTTGTGACTAACTCCCATAGGGTAGTAATTGTGCCACTTCTCCATACCCCCAATGCATTTCTGAGGGGAAATGGACCTCACAGAGAACCTGTCACACAGAAGATCAGAAGCACCTTCATTCTTCACCTTCCTCTAGCAGAGACAAACACAAGACTGATTACCAGTAAGGTGGGAGGGGTTTTATAAAGCTCTTGGAATTTTGGAATCTTTGCCTCTTCCTAGTGGCCAGGAATAGTAATTCCAAGGAGTAATGGAACGTGGACTCTCACCACTCCTCTGAAAGATGGATAATCCCTTTATTATCCATTCCCCAATTTTGCATAACCAACACTTAGAATTAATGTACTTTTTTACTTCTGTGATTACCTGTATCTAAGCCTCTGCAAACTGCCTCTTAACTCTGTGCTATTTACAAACTTGCATTTTAGCCAATTAATGCTGGTTCCTGCATAACTCTATGGGAGAGAGCAAAATTGTATCTATATGGCACACATGAACTAGCATTTCCTTTTTTCTGTTGGTAGTCGTTTTTACAAATTGCAGCTTTATCATTTTCTTTTGTGAACATCAATGCAATCTCACTATTTATTATTATCAGTTATTTGTAGAGCGCCAACAGATTCCGCAGCGCTAATTTTTTATGTGACAGTGCACCTGAACGGCAGATCCTTAATGGCTTGAGTTCACTGGACAATGGACCCTTGAATGAAAAGGAAGGGTGATCGAACACAATGAAAAAATTCATTGCCTACAAAATGATACAAAATTTTAATACAAATATTGCACAATCATAAAGGGTTGTTTAACCATCTTAATAAAAAGAGCAATTACAATAATGCATTTATTTGAAAGCGGTTTTCTGGTCATTTAAGTGTAATAGATTTGTGTATGGCAAAGCTAACCTTATCAGAGAACAAAGTACAGGGGCAGAAAAGAACCAAATTAAAAATAAGCTGCCAAATATGGAAGAAGGCGGCCGCTCGCAGTCTTTAGCTCTCGTTGGAGGCAGATTTTGTCTTGTGACAATGCAACACATTAAGATTTGGATTTGCATAGATCTTAGGGTGTTTTACTTTCACAAGAATAAATCCATCTCTGAAAATAACTGAAGGCTGTGAGGGGCCGACTTCTTCTGCATTAGGCAGTTAACAAAGCTGCCGAATGCACAGGCCTCAAAAAATAGCTTTGCTCAGTTTAATACCTGCTTTATCAGAACTAATAGTTGCAGCACCTGTGAAATATACATTGAAAATTATCACTTCAGTCTGACAAGGAGGACAATATATACATTTATCAATGTTAAATTGTTTTGATACAGCAGAGCCTGTGTATTGCATTTACTTCATTCACCCAGACCATGCTGTCATAAGTGCGCACAAAGTGACGAGACAGCATAGCGCTTCATTTCTATTGTATCCAGTTGAAAAACCTTTGGGATTTTGAAGGATTTAACAAAATGTAAAAAGAATCCACACTAAGTGCCAAAGGCCAATAGTAAAAAATAAATAAATAATGAAACATTCCAAAGACATTGTCACGTAGCTCAGATGATAGTACCAAAGAACGTTTGCAGTTGAGCTCAGATCCCTTAATGTCTCTCTATATTACAAATTTTGGGGTCATTCAGTCAAGGCCAACTGAATTTTCAAAGTGTCGTTATAAAAGTTACCAGAGCCATCAGAACCGCCGATAAGGAGGACACTACATTGGCCCCGAGATCTTCCCTTCTCCTTGTCAGAGTCAGTCAGTGAGCAGGCGCAGAGGTTCAACAAAGTGTGACCAGCACGGGGTGGCTGAAGGGTGTCCCCAAACTTAATTGAGCTCCAGGAAGAGTTATCTAAATAAAGAACATTGTATATCAGCCCAAAATGAAAGCAACAAACTAGGTAGAGGGAAGAGTAAACTTTACCAGAAGCAGAGTTTACAATGTAGATTGCCCGTTTTTTTACGAGGCCATCATAAATTGTGGTCTAATTAGAACATTGGTAAATATCACTCACCCACATTAAGGATAAAAGCATCTTTCAGTGCACCAAGAGTAGAGCAGCCGCCATGAATCAGCAGTTTGTGTTCAGACACCCGCATTGAAACATGGAAACTAGAAGAGAGAAAAAATAAAGAAAACAAAAAAAGGGCTACAGTCCTAATATACTATACCAAGTGTAGATTCACACACGGAATATATAGGTACAATGTTACAATTAGGCAGGCTCTCTTACCATCGTGGGGAAGGTTTGTTAGACGTATCTGGAAGTGGAATAAACTCCATATAACCTGTGGATCCAGAATAACAAAACAAAAAATAAAAAACTTTACATGTGGGTGGAATTTAGGGAACAGAGAAAGGATATAAACTAACCTAGATCAAGGATGTAAACATCATTAAAATAGATTGGAGATGGAGACCGCCGTCCTCCAAATATCACAACACGATTGCCCAGCAATGTGGCACTGTGACTGCAGTAGGAGATAGGAAAGCAACGTATGGTTAAAAGCTGTGAAAGAACAGAGGTGCAAGTAATAGTGTGAGAAAGATTTTATAAAGTGTAGAATTCAAAATTAAAAAAGGGCGCTTATACAGCCGACACTATATACGTTAGTATTCTCCTTAAAATGATACTATGTTTTTGTTAAAATAAAAACAATATTTAATGTGCAATTATCGAAATAGTATCCACATAATCATATCATATAATATATCACATATACATTTCAGGGACGTCTCCCTTAATGAAGCAAGTTTGAAAAATTGAACAGTATAAAAAAAGTGTGGATTCCTTTACTTTTAAAAACACCTTTGTCCCAAATATAGAAACTACCTTAATTCTTCAGCAATCAATTGCCTAAGTATTTAGTCTCCACAAAGTATATATATGTAGTCTAGAAGAGTCAAGTTGCAAAGTTCCTTATTGGAATGCTTTAGCGTTATCCAGGAGAGCTGTATCAGCCGAATTTAACGTATCCACATAAAATGTAAATATATTATTGTTGCGACTAGTTGCAGATTACTTAGGGTGAACCGCTATTAATTTACCTTACCACAGTCTTCCGTGTGTAGGTTACCTGCTCCTCCGTTCACTTTACTGGTGCGCGTGCTAGGACGTGACCGATCTGTGTCTTCCGATTGGCACAATCTCGGTCCCTTCTGTTTACAAGCTGTTAAATCTATGATAGAATCCGACCTTGACAAACAAAGAAGTTTAGGGTTCACAATGACATCCCACAGTGCTTCAATGCATTTTGCCCACTTAGGGCTTTATCAAGATTCCTTACTGTGTTAGGATTACTCCTTTTATATCCTATATGTCATTGTGATTGGTTGGCACTGTTCAAAAACTTTAAGGTGTGTCACGAATACCTCAGGATTTAGCTGCTAAGGGGTTAATTCTGTTTAGCCTGTGAGCTAACAAACATTTGTTTTTTTTAAAAACTGTGTCCTGGGTTTGTTTGCGTTTTCTTTGAAGTGCCAGGAGCCTCATAAATACTTTGTAGTATACACAGAAGAGGCCTCTATGGCTCAAAATGTCAGCAGAGGGCATGACACAAAACAGTGCTTCTTCCCCATATCCTGATGAGGTCAATAAAAGGACATTGGTACAATGTAGATATGTGTTTAAAACATGTTATGACATTAAATGAAGGGAAAATGGCAACCATGTCATATTTGGCTTCAAATTGATTCTCACAATGTAAATAAGAGATTGGCCTTTTGGTCTAGATGAAAATGGATGTATCTAGCAGAAATTATAATGGGTTCTATAATTTCAGGCAAAGACTTAGACCTAGATTTGGAGTTTGGCGTTAGCCGTGAAAACCAGCGTTAGAGGCTCCTAACGCTACCGCCGGTATTTGGAGTCACTCAAAATAGGGTCTAACGCTCACTTTTCAGCCGCGACTTTTCCATACCGCAGATCCCCTTATGTCAACTGCGTATCCTATCTTTTCAATGGGATTTTTCTAACTCCGGTATTTAGAGTCGTTTCTGAAGTGAGCGTTAGACATCTAACGACAAAACTCCAGCCGCAGGAAAAAAGTCAGTAGTTAAGAGCTTTCTGGGCTAACGCCGGTTTATAAAGCTCTTAACTACTGTACTCTAAAGTACACTAACACGCATAAACTACCTATGTACCCCTAAACCGAGGTCCCCCCACATCGCCGACACTCGAATAAAATTTTTTAACCCCTAATCTGCCGACCGCCACCTACGTTATCCTTATGTACGCCTAATCTGCTCCCCCTAACACCGCCGACCCCTGTATTATATTTATTAACCCCTAATCTGCCCCCCTCAACGTCGCCTCCATCTGCCTACACTTATTAACCCCTAATCTGCCGACCGCAAAGCGCCGCCACCTACGTTATCCTTATGTACCCCTAATCTGCTGCCCCTAACACCGCCAACCCCTATATTATATTTATTAACCCCTAATCTGCCCCCCTCAACGTCGCATCCACCTGCCTACACTTATTAACCCCTAATCTGCCGAGCGGACCTGAGCGCTACTATAATAAAGTTATTAACCCCTAATCCGCCTCACTAACCCTATAATAAATAGTATTAACCCCTAATCTGCCCTCCCTAACATTGCCGACACCTAACTTCAATTATTAACCCCTAATCTGCCGACTGGAGCTCACCGCTACTCTAATAAATGTATTAACCCCTAAAGCTAAGTCTAACCCTAACACTAACACCCCCCTAAGTTAAATATAATTTACATCTAACGAAATTAATTAACTCTTATTAAATAAATTATTCCTATTTAAAGATAAATACTTACCTGTAAAATAAATCCTAATATAGCTACAATATAAATTATAATTATATTATAGCTATTTTAGGATTTATATTTATTTTACAGGTAACTTTGTATTTATTTTAACCAGGTACAAAAGCTATTAAATAGTTAAGAACTATTTAATAGCTAAAATAGTTAAAATAATTACAAAATTACCTGTAAAATAAATACTAACCTAAGTTACAATTAAACCTAACACTACACTATCAATAAATTAATTAAATAAACTACCTACAATTACCTACAATTAACCTTACACTACACTATCAATAAATTAATTAAATACAATTCCTACAAATAAATACAATTAAATAAACTAGCTAAAGTACAAAAAATAAAAAAGAACTAAGTTACAAAAAATAAAAAATATTTACAAACATAAGAAAAATATTACAACAATTTTAAACTAATTACACCTACTTTAAGCCCCCTAATAAAATAACAAAGCCCCCTAAAATAAAAAAATGCCCTACCCTATTCTAAATTACTAAAGTTCAAAGCTCTTTAACCTTACCAGCCCTGAACAGGGCCCTTTGCGGGGCATGCCCCAAGAAGTTCAGCTCTTTTGCCTGTAAAAAAAAACATACAATACCCCCCCCCAACATTACAACCCACCACCCACATACCCCTAATCTAACCCAAACCCCCCTTAAATAAACCTAACACTAAGCCCCTGAAGATCTTCCTACCTTATCTTCACCCTGCCAGGTTCACCGATCCGTCCTGAAGAGCTCCTCCGATGTCCTGATCCAAGCCCAAGCGGGAGGCTGAAGAGGTCCATGATCCGGCTGAAGTCTTCATCCAAGCGGGAGCTGAAGAGGTCCATGATCCGGATGAAGTCTTCATCCAAGCGGGAGCTGAAGAGGTCCATGATCCGGATGAAGTCTTCTATCAACTGCATCTTCAATCTTCTTTCTTCCGGATCCATCTTGCAGACCTCCGACGCGGAACATCCTCTTCTCCCGACGCCTACTAGCCGAATGACGGTTCCTTTAAGGGACGTCATCCAAGATGGCGTCCCTCGAATTCCCATTGGCTGATAGGATTCTATCATCCAATCGGAATTAAGGTAGGAATATTCTGATCGGAACAGCCAATAGAATGCGAGCTCAATCTGATTGGCTGATTGGATCAGCCAATCGGATTGAACTTGATTCTGATTGGCTGATTCCATCAGCCAATCAGAATATTCCTACCTTAATTCCGATTGGCTGATAGAATCCTATCAGCCAATCGGAATTCGAGGGACGCCATCTTGGATGACGTCCCTTAAAGGAACCGTCATTCGGCTAGTAGGCGTCGGGAGAAGAGGATGTTCGGCGTCGGAGGTCTGCAAGATGGATCCGGAAGAAAGAAGATTGAAGATGCAGTTGATAGAAGACTTCATCCGGATCATGGACCTCTTCAGCTCCCGCTTGGATGAAGACTTCATCCGGATCATGGACCTCTTCAGCTCCCGCTTGGATGAAGACTTCAGCCGGATCATGGACCTCTTCAGCCCCCCGCTTGGGCTTGGATCTGGACATCGGAGGAGCTCTTCAGGACGGATCGGTGAACCTGGCAGGGTGAAGATAAGGTAGGAAGATCTTCAGGGGCTTAGTGTTAGGTTTATTTAAGGGGGGTTTGGGTTAGATTAGGGGTATGTGGGTGGTGGGTTGTAATGTTGGGGGGGGGGGGTATTGTATGTTTTTTTTTTACAGGCAAGAGAGCTGAACTTCTTGGGGCATGCCCCGCAAAGGGCCCTGTTCAGGGCTGGTAAGGTTAAAGAGCTTTG
The DNA here is from genome assembly GCF_027579735.1 of Bombina bombina. Classification (NCBI taxonomy): domain Eukaryota; kingdom Metazoa; phylum Chordata; class Amphibia; order Anura; family Bombinatoridae; genus Bombina; species Bombina bombina. The sequence continues at coordinate 55,781,559 of NC_069499.1, read as the reverse complement.
AACTTTAGTAATTTAGAATAGGGTAGGGTCTTTTTTTATTTTGGGGGGCTTTGTTATTTTATTAGGGGGCTTAGAGTAGGTGTAATTAGTTTAAAATTGTTGTAATATTTTTCTTATGTTTGTAAATATTTTTTTATTTTTTGTAACTTAGTTCTTTTTTATTTTTTGTACTTTAGCTAGTTTATTTGTAGGAATTGTATTTAATTAATTTATTGATAGTGTAGTGTTAGGTTTAATTGTAACTTAGGTAAGTATTTATTTTACAGGTAATTTTGTAATTATTTTAACTATTTTAGCTATTAAATAGTTCTTAACTATTTAATAGCTATTGTACCTGGTTAAAATAAATACAGTTACCTGTAAAATAAATATAAATCCTAAAATAGCTATAATATAATTATAATTTATATTGTAGCTATATTAGGATTTATTTTACAGGTAAGTATTTATCTTTAAATAGGAATAATTTATTTAATAAGAGTAAATTAATTTCGTTAGATGTAAATTATATTTAACTTAGGGGGGTGTTAGTGTTAGGGTTAGACTTAGCTTTAGGGGTTAATACATTTATTAGAGTAGCGGTGAGCTCCAGTCGGCAGATTAGGGGTTAATAATTGAAGTTAGGTGTCGGCGATGTTAGGGAGGGCAGATTAGGGGTTAATACTATTTATTATAGGGTTAGTGAGGCGGATTAGGGGTTAATAACTTTATTATAGTAGCGCTCAGGTCCGCTCGGCAGATTAGGGGTTAATAAGTGTAGGCAGGTGGAGGCGACGTTGTGGGGGGCAGATTAGGGGTTGATAAATACAATATAGGGGTCGGCGATGTTAGGGAAGCAGATTAGGGGTACATAGGGATAATGTAAGTAGCGGCGGTTTACGGAGCGGCAGATTAGGGGTTAATAAGTGTAAGGTTAGGGGTGTTTAGACTCGGGGTACATGTTAGAGTGTTAAGTGCAGACGTAGGAAGGGTTACCGCATAGCAAACAATGGGGCTGCGTTAGGAGCTGAACGCGGCTTTTTTGCAGGTGTTTGGTTTTTTTTCAGCTCAAACAGCCCCATTGTTTTCTATGGGGGAATCGTGCACGAGCACGTTTTTGAGGCTGGCCGCTTGCGTAAGCAACTCTGGTATCGAGAGTTGAAGCTGCGTTAAATATGCTCTACGCTCCTTTTTTGGAGCCTAACGCAGCCATTCTGTGGACTCTCAATACCAGAGTTATTTTTTATGGTGCGGCCAGAAAAAAGCCGGCGTTAGTTTTTCGGGTCGTTACCGACAAAACTCCAAATCTAGCGGTTAGAGTTTATTGAAGGTCATAAAAGATAGGGGGGTTGTTTAGCCCCTGCCCAGGGGGGTGTGGTCAGGCAACTTGATCTCTGGAAAATATGTATAAGAATCTTGTGTTTTAACAATGAAATTGTAATTCTTACAAGGGAGGCTGTAACAACACAGAGTAAGGACCCAATTGCTTCATGACATCTCTCTGGTAACAGATTCCAAAGACTAGTACAGTATATGGTGTCTATTCTCTTCTTTATTTTAACCTGTTTGCTGTGCGTAATTTTATTTGTAACAACTTTTTATTAATAATGCATTGTGTATAATATTTTTGGCATAATAAATAATTCCTTTATTAAGCTTTGGCCTTTGTCTAATAATTGAACCACATTACTGAAAGGACTGGAGTGTTAGAACTGTATATTTTAGGTTATTTTCTGCTAAATTGTATTCTGAGAGTTAATGTGTAAGTCTGGGTTTTTCCTTAGGATTTTCCCTTTAATAAGTCATAAGTGGTGGCAGCATAGTTAGTTTAGTGTGGGTGGCATTAAGGGGAGTTTAGGGCATTTCTTTTAAGTCTAGTACAGACTAGAGAGTGTTGTTAACACATGCAACCACTGAACTAAATCACAAGCTTGCCTGGTGTGGCTAGATTGTGACAAATTAGTGACAGTAGAAGGAGTCTGAGAACCCTTTTTGTACCAACAAGTGACTGGCGCAGGGTTGGTTAACCTTGGTTCGTCACAAGGAGGATCACAGAGTTTCATAGAAATTGTGTCTTAAGGTGGTATAGGTGAATTTGGACAAATATCTTTTCTTTTCTTGTATAGATATTAAGTCATTATTAAGTAATTATTTCACCTATTATGGTGTGTACTTAAATAGAACATCAATGAATGTTTACATAAAAACATCAACACATAAAGATGATAAAAAAGCATCTATTTGTGTATTTAAAAAACATAATTTATGTAAAAACTTACCTGATAAATTCATTTCTTTCATAGTGGTAAGATTCCATGAGCTAGTGAATTATGGGATATACATTCCTACCAGGAGGGGGCACAGTTTTCCAAACCTCAAAATGCCTATAAATACACCACCCACCACACTCATTCCTCAGTTTAACAAATAGCCAAGTAGTGAGGTTTAAAAAAGCATACAAAAAGGGGAACTGGGAAAAATATTGTGCTTTTAAACAAAAATAGCATAGCCATCACAAAAAAGAGTGGGTCTCAGGTAAGTTCTTACATAAATTATGTTTTCTTTCATGTAAGTGGCAAGAGTCCATGAGCTAGTGACATATGGGATAAAATACCCAAGATGTGGAAGTCCACAGAAGAGTCACTAGACAGGGAGGGATAAAATAACAGCTAATTCCGCTGAGAAATTAAATCCAAACAATAATTAAGTTTTTCTTAAAAACTACAAAAAAACTTAAATCATAAGCAGTGGAATCAAACAGTCAGCTGCCTGAAGAACTTTTCTACCAAAGACAGCTTCAAAAAGAAACAAATACATAAAAATGGAAACATTTTGAAATTGTATGCAAAGAAAGCCAAGTTGCTGTTTTGCAAATCTAATTAACCGAAGCTAGTAGAATGAGCTGTAATTCTCTGAGGCGTAGACTGCCCTGCCTCCAAATAAGCTTTGTGAATCAAAAAGCTTTAACCAAGATGCCAAATAAATGGCAAAGGCTTTCTGACCTTTCCTGGAACCAGAAAAAAAAAGCAACAAATGGACTAGAAGTCTTTCTGAAATCCAAAGAATGTAAAGATCTTTCCAGAGAATTCTTAGGCTTAAGACACAAAGAAGGAACAACAATTTCCCTACTAATGTTGTTGATAGAATTCACAACTTTAGGAAGAAATTTGAATGAAGTCCGCAAAACAGCTTTATCTTGATGGAAAATCAGACACAAGAGAGAGCTGATAACTCGGAAACTCTTCTAGCAGAAGAGATAGCCAAAAGAAACAACACTTTCCAAGAAAGTAGTTTAATATCCAAAAAATGCATAGGCTCAAAAAGGTGGAGCCTGCAAAATCCTTAAAACCAAATTAAGACTCCAAGGAGGAGAAATTAATTTAATAACAGGTTTGATACGAACCAAAGCCTGAACAAAACAGTGAATATCAGGAAGTTTAGCAATCTTTCTATGAAATAAAACAGAAAGAGCAAAGATTTGTCCCTTTAAAGTACTTGCAGACAAAACCTTATGCAAACCATCCTGAAGAAATTATAAAATTCTAGGAATTCTAAAAGAATGCCAAGAGAATTTATGAAACGAACACCATGAAATATAGGTTTTCCAAACCCTATAATAAATCTTTCTTGAAACAGATTTACGAGCCTGTAACATAGTGTTAACCACTGAGTCAGAGACACCTCTATGACTAAGTACTAAGCGTTCAAATTCCATACCTTCAAATTTAACAATTTTAGATCCTGAAGGAAAAACGGCCTTTGAGACAGAAAGTCTGGACTTAGAGAAAGTTGCCAAGGCTGGCAACTAGACATCTGGACAAGATCCACCTACCAAAACCTGTGAGGCCATGCTAGTGCTACCAGAAACACATGAGACTGTTCCATTATGATCTTGGAGATCACCCTTGAAAGAAGAACCTGCTAATGTATCCACCATTTCCGCCTGAGGATCCCTGAACCTGGAAAGGTATCTGGGAAATTTCTTGCATAGATGAGAGGCCATCAGAACTATTTCTGGAAGGCCCCACATCTGTACAATCTGAAAAAAACATATCTGAATGGAGAGACCACTCCCCTGGATGTAAAGTCTGAGATAATCTGCCTCCCAATTGTCTACACCTGGGATATGAATTGCAGAAATTAGACAGGAGTTGAATTCTGCCCTAAAAAGTATTCAAGATACTTCTTTTAATCGCTAAAGGACTGTGAGTCCCCTCCCTGATGATTGAAATATGCCACAGTTGTGATATTGTCTGAAAACTAATGAAACATTCTCTCTTAAATTGAGGCCAAGCCTGAAGAGTTCTGAAAATAGCACGGAGTTCTAAAATGATGATTGGTAACCTCCCCTCTTGAGGTTTCCAAACCCTTTGTGCTGTCAGCAAACCCCAGACAGCTCCCCAACCTGTAAAACTTGCATTCGTAAGAATACAGTCCAGGAAGGACGAACAAAGAAGGATAAAAGCATCTGAATAATACCTGAATAATACGATGGTCTAACCACCAAGTCAGAGAAAGTTGAGTGTTGGGAATTAAGTATATCAACTGTGATACCTGAGAATAATCCCTGCACCATAGTTTCAGCAAGCAAAGGGGATCGCGTCCAATGCTGCAGTCATGAAACCTAAAAACTTTCCTGCACATAGCTACTGAAGGGAATAATAGAGACTGAAGGTTTAGACAGGCTAAAACTAACTTCATTCATCTCTTGGCTTTTAAAGACAGAGTCATGGACACTGAATTTATCTGGAAACCTTAAAAGGTGACCCTTGCCTGAGGAATCACGAAAACTCTTAGCTAAATTGATCCTGCATCCATGTCTTTGAAGAAACAACACTAGTTGATTTGTGTGAGATTCTGCTAAATGCTTATCGTCCAAATAAGAAAAACAATGCAATACCCTGCTCTCTGATTGCAGATAGAAGGGCCCCGAGAACCTTCGAAAAGATTCTTGGAGCTGTCGCTAGACCAAATGGAAAAGCGACAAATTGGTAAAGCTTGCATAGAAGCAGGGCCGCCATCAGGGGGTGACAGGGGTGACTCCTGTCAGGGGCCCAATGAGCCAGGGGGGGCCCAATGGGTACTACAGCAGAGTGCTAATTGAGCATGGGAAATGTTATTACAAGGAGAAGAGAGGATCTCAGAAACCGAAAGTGGTCTGAATGAATTGGAATGTGAGGATAAGCGTCCCGTACAACTATTGTTAACATGTAATGACCTTGCTGAACAAAAGGCATAATGGTCCTTATAGTCGCCATCTTGAAAGTTGGGACACTCACAAAACGATTTAGAGTTTTCAGATCCAAGATTGGTCTGAATGAATCTTCCTTCTTTGGGACAAAGAATAGATTTGAATAGAAACCCAAACACTGTCCCTGCTAAGGAACTGGTACAAACACCCCTGAAAAAAAATCTAGTTCTGAAATATATTTCAGAAAAAAACAACCTTCCGAGTGTATTCAAACATGAGAGAGAAAGAATCTTCCCATAGAAGGTCTCATTCTAAAAATCTATTCATAATCCCTAAGAATAATATTCTATAGACTTTGGACTGAATCCATCTATAAATAACTTAATCTGCCCCACACCAGAAGAACTGGTTTGAGAACCGCACCTTCATGCAGTCTTATTAACTAGTATTTGTATAGTGCTTTTCTCCTAGTAGGACTAAAAAATAACGCTTTTTCAGCGCTTGCACTCAGAGTTAACCAAATTGGCAGCTGAATAGTAATAGTTGTTATTACCCAAATAAATGGTACACATTTTATTGACCTCAAAAGGCCGAAGGGCTGCATCGACCCTGCCGGATATGAACCTGTGACCCTTGGATCTTAGAACAAGCTTTTGTAGTCAGGGCATTTGATCTACATCACCGGCAAAAAAGTAGAGACATTCATTTATGTTCTATTTAAGCCCACACCATAATAGGTGAAATAATGACTTAATATATATACACAAGAAAATATATTTGTCCTAATTCGCCTATACCACCTTAAGACACAACTTCTATGAAACTCTGTGATCCACCTTAAAGTTTTTGAACAGTGCCAACCAATCATAATGACATATAGGATATAAAAGGAGTAATCCTAACACAGTAAGGAATCTTGATAAAGCCCTAAGTGGGCAAAAAGCGTTGAAGCACTGTGGGATGTCATTGTGAACCCTAAACTTCTTTATCTTTCAAATCTATGATAGAATCCGACCTTAACAGCTTGTAAACAGAAGGGACCGAGATTGCGACAATCAGAAGACACAGATCGGTCACAAGACCAGCCGCACTTCCTACCACGCACACCAGTGAACTAAACGGAGGAGCAGGTAACCTACACACGGAGTGAGAGGGGAACTGAAAGGAACTCCCCGTTATAGTTCTGAAGACTGTGGTAAGGTAAATTAATAGCGGTTCACCCTAAGCAATCTGCAACTAGTTGCAACAATAATATATTTACATTTTATGTGGATACGTTAAATTCGGCAGATACAGCTCTCCTGAATAACGCTAAAGCGTTCCAATAAGGAACTTTGCAGGTGTAGCAACTTGACTCTTCTACACTATATATATATATATATACACATACATATATATATATATATATACATACACACACAGCAAAACAGTAAAAAAGCACTATTATTATAATTTATTGTGACGTTTCGGGACCACAAACGTCCCTTCTTCTGACAACCAGTACAAGTGAAAAACAGAATTTATGTTTACCTGATAAATTACTTTCTCCAACGGTGTGTCCGGTCCACGGCGTCATCCTTACTTGTGGGGATATTCTCTTCCCCAACAGGAAATGGCAAAGAGCCCAGCAAAGCTGGTCACATGATCCCTCCTAGGCTCCGCCTTCCCCAGTCATTCGACCGACGTAAAGGAGGAATAAAATCATATGATACCGTGGTGACTGTAGTTAAAGAAAATAAATTATCAGACCTGATTAAAAAACCAGGGCGGGCCGTGGACCGGACACACCGTTGGAGAAAGTAATTTATCAGGTAAACATAAATTCTGTTTTCTCCAACATAGGTGTGTCCGGTCCACGGCGTCATCCTTACTTGTGGGAACCAATACCAAAGCTTTAGGACACGGATGAAGGGAGGGAGCAAATCAGGTCACCTAGATGGAAGGCACCACGGCTTGAAAAACCTTTCTCCCAAAAATAGCCTCAGAAGAAGCAAAAGTATCAAATTTGTAAAATTTAGTAAAAGTGTGCAGTGAAGACCAAGTCGCTGCCTTACATATCTGATCAACAGAAGCCTCGTTCTTGAAGGCCCATGTGGAAGCCACAGCCCTAGTGGAATGAGCTGTGATTCTTTCAGGAGGCTGCCGTCCGGCAGTCTCGTAAGCCAATCTGATGATGCTTTTAAGCCAAAAGGAGAGAGAGGTAGAAGTTGCTTTTTGACCTCTCCTTTTACCAGAATAAACAACAAACAAGGAAGATGTTTGTCTAAAATCCTTTGTAGCATCTAAATAGAATTTTAAAGCACGAACTACATCCAAATTGTGCAACAAACGTTCCTTCTTTGAAACTGGATTCGGACACAAAGAAGGCACGACTATCTCCTGGTTAATGTTTTTGTTAGAAACAACTTTCGGAAGAAAACCAGGTTTAGTACGCAAAACCACCTTATCTGCATGGAACACCAGATAAGGAGGAGAACACTGCAGAGCAGATAATTCTGAAACTCTTCTAGCAGAAGAAATTGCAACCAAAAACAAAACTTTCCAAGATAATAACTTAATATCAACGGAATGTAAGGGTTCAAAACGGAACCCCCTGAAGAACTGAAAGAACTAAATTGAGACTCCAAGGAGGAGTCAAAGGTTTGTAAACAGGCTTGATTCTAACCAGAGCCTGAACAAAGGCTTGAACATCTGGCACAGCTGCCAGCTTTTTGTGAAGTAACACAGATAAGGCAGAAATCTGTCCCTTCAAAGAACTTGCAGATAATCCTTTCTCCAAACCTTCTTGAAGAAAGGATAGAATCTTAGGAATTTTTATCTTGTCCCAAGGGAATCCTTTAGATTCACACCAACAGATATATTTTTTCCATATTTTGTGGTAGATTTTTCTAGTTACAGGCTTTCTGGCCTGAACAAGAGTATCAATGACAGAATCTGAGAACCCTCGCTTTGATAAGATCAAGCGTTCAATCTCCAGGCAGTCAGTTGGAGTGAGACCAGATTCGGATGTTCGAACGGACCTTGAACAAGAAGGTCCCGTCTCAAAGGTAGCTTCCATGGTGGAGCCGATGACATATTCACCAGGTCTGCATACCAAGTCCTGCGTGGCCACGCAGGAGCTATCAAGATCACCGATGCCCTCTCCTGATTGATCCTGGCTACCAGCCTGGGAATGAGAGGAAACGGCGGGAATACATAAGCTAGTTTGAAGGTCCAAGGTGCTACTAGTGCATCTACTAGAGTCGCCTTGGGATCCCTGGATCTGGACCCGTAGCAAGGAGCCTTGAAGTTCTGACGAGAGGCCATCAGATCCATGTCTGGAATGCCCCACAACTGAGTAATTTGGGCAAAGATTTCCGGATGGAGTTCCCACTCCCCCGGATGAAATGTCTGACGACTCAGAAAATCCGCTTCCCAATTTTCCACTCCTGGGATGTGGATTGCAGACAAGTGGCAGGAGTGAGTCTCCGCCCATTGAATGATTTTGGTCACTTCTTCCATCGCCAGGGAACTCCTTGTTCCCCCCCTGATGGTTGATGTACGCAACAGTCGTCATGTTGTCTGATTGAAACCGTATGAATTTGGCCTTTGCTAGCTGAGGCCAAGCCTTGAGAGCATTGAATATCGCTCTCAGTTCCAGAATATTTATCGGGAGAAGAGATTCTTCCCGAGACCAAAGACCCTGAGCTTTCAGGGGTCCCCAGACCGCGCCCCAGCCCACCAGACTGGCGTCGGTCGTGACAATGACCCACTCTGGTCTGCGGAAGCTCATCCCCCTGTGACAGGTTGTCCAGGGACAGCCACCAACGGAGTGAATCTCTGGTCCTCTGATCTACTTGTATCGTCGGAGACAAGTCTGTATAATCCCCATTCCACTGACTGAGCATGCACAGTTGTAATGGTCTTAGATGAATTCGCGCAAAAGGAACTATGTCCATTGCCGCTACCATCAAACCTATTACTTCCATGCACTGCGCTATGGAAGGAAGAGGAACAGAATGAAGTACTTGACAAGAGTTTAGAAGTTTTGATTTTCTGGCCTCTGTCAGAAAAATCCTCATTTCTAAGGAGTCTATTATTGTTCCCAAGAAGGGAACCCTTGTTGACGGAGATAGAGAACTTTTTTCTACGTTCACTTTCCACCCGTGAGATCTGAGAAAGGCCAGGACAATGTCCGTGTGAGCCTTTTGCTTGTGGAAGGGACGACGCTTGAATCAGAATGTCGTCCAAGTAAGGTACTACTGCAATGCCCCTTGGTCTTAGCACCGCTAGAAGGGACCCTAGTACCTTTGTGAAAATTCTTGGAGCAGTGGCTAATCCGAACGGAAGTGCCACAAACTGGTAATGCTTGTCCAGGAATGCGAACCTTAGGAACCGATGATGTTCCTTGTGGATAGGAATATGTAGATACGCATCCTTTAAATCCACCGTGGTCATAAATTGACCTTCCTGGATGGAAGGAAGAATTGTTCGAATGGTTTCCATTTTGAACGATGGAACCTTGAGAAACTTGTTTAGGATCTTGAGATCTAAGATTGGTCTGAATGTTCCCTCTTTTTTGGGAACTACGAACAGATTGGAGTAGAACCCCATCCCTTGTTCTCCTAATGGAACAGGATGAATCACTCCCATTTTTAACAGGTCTTCTACACAATGTAAGAATGCCTGTTTTTTTATGTGGTCTGAAGACAATTGAGACCTGTGGAACCTCCCCCTTGGGGGAAGCCCCTTGAATTCCAGAAGATAACCTTGGGAGACTATTTCTAGCGCCCAAGGATCCAGAACATCTCTTGCCCAAGCCTGAGCGAAGAGAGAGAGTCTGCCCCCCCACCAGATCCGGTCCCGGATCGGGGGCCAACATCTCATGCTGTCCTTGGTAGCAGTGGCAGGTTTCTTGGCCTGCTTTCCTTTGTTCCAGCCTTGCATTGGCCTCCAGGCTGGCTTGGCTTGAGAAGTATTACCCTCTTGCTTAGAGGACGTAGCACTTGGGGCTGGTCCGTTTCTGCGAAAGGGACGAAAATTAGGTTTATTTTTGGCCTTGAAAGACCTATCCTGAGGAAGGGGCGTGGCCCTTGCCCCCAGTGATATCAGAAATAATCTCTTTCAAGTCAGGGCCAAACAGCGTTTTCCCCTTGAAAGGAATGTTAAGCAATTTGTTCTTGGAAGACGCATCCGCTGACCAAGATTTTAGCCAAAGCGCTCTGCGCGCCACAATAGCAAACCCAGAATTTTTCGCCGCTAATCTAGCCAATTGCAAAGTGGCGTCTAGGGTGAAAGAGTTAGCCAATTTGAGAGCATGAATTCTGTCCAAAATCTCCTCATAAGAAGAATCTTTATTGAGCGCCTTTTCTAGTTCATCGAACCAGAAACACGCTGCTGTAGTGACAGGAATAATGCATGAAATTGGTTGTAGAAGGTAACCTTGCTGAACAAACATCTTTTTAAGCAAACCCTCTAATTTTTTATCCATAGGATCTTTGAAAGCACAACTATCTTCTATGGGTATAGTGGTGCGTTTGTTTAGAGTAGAAACCGCCCCCTCGACCTTGGGGACTGTCTGCCATAAGTCCTTTCTGGGGGTCGACCATAGGAAACAATTTCTTAAATATAGGGGGAGGGACGAAAGGTATGCCGGGCCTTTCCCATTCTTTATTTACAATGTCCGCCACCCCGCTTGGGTATAGGAAAAGCTTCGGGGGGCCCCGGGACCTCTAGGAACTTGTCCATTTTACATAATTTCTCTGGAATGACCAAATTCTCACAATCATACAGAGTAGATAAGACCTCCTTAAGCAGGGCGCGGAGATGTTCCAATTTAAATTTAAATGTAATCACATCAGGTTCAGCTTGTTGAGAAATTTTCCCTGAATCTGAAATTTCTCCCTCAGACAAAACCTCCCTGGCCCCCTCAGACTGGTGTAGGGGCACTTCAGAACCAATATCATCAGCGTCCTCATGCTCTTCAGTATTTTCTAAAACAGAGCAGTCGCGCTTTCGCTGATAAGTGGGCATTTTGGCTAAAATGTTTTTGATAGAATTATCCATTACAGCCGTTAATTGTTGCATAGTAAGGAGTATTGGCGCACTAGATGTACTAGGGGCCTCCTGTGTGGGCAAGACTGGTGTAGACGAAGGAGGGGATGATGCAGTACCATGCTTACTCCCCTCACTTGAGGAATCATCTTGGGCATCATTTTTCTCTAAATTTTGTGTCACATAAATCACATCTATTTAAATGAGAAGGAACCTTGGCTTCCCCACATACAGAACACAGTCTGGTAGTTCAGACCATGTTAAACAGGCATAAACTTGATAACAAAGTACAAAAAACGTTTTAAAATAAAACCGTTACTGTCACTTTAAATTTTAAACTGAACACACTTTATTACTGCAAATGTGAAAAAGTATGAAGGAATTGTTCAAAATTCACCAAAATTTCACCACAGTGTCTTAAAGCCTTAAAAGTATTGCACACCAAATTTGAAAGCTTTAACTCTTAAAATAACGGAACCGGAGCCGTTTTTATATTTAACCCCTTTACAGTCCCTGGAATCTGCTTTGCTGAGACCCAACCAAGCCCAAAGGGGAATACGATACCAAATGACGCCTTCAGAAAGTCTTTTCTGTGTATCAGAGCTCCTCACACATGCATCTGCATGTCATGCTTCCTAAAAACAAGTGCGCAATAGAGGCGCGAAAATGAGGCTCTGCCTATGATTAGGGAAAGCCCCCTAGAGGATAAGGTGTCCAATACAGTGCCTGCCGGTTATTTTACATAATTCCCAAGAATAAAATAATTCCTCAAAGCTATGAAGTATAAAATATGTTTATATATCAATCGTTTTAGCCCAGAAAATGTCTACAGTCTTAAAAGCCCTTGTGAAGCCCTTTTTTTCTTATGTAATAAAAATGGCTTACCGGATCCCATAGGGAAAATGACAGCTTCCAGCATTACATCGTCTTGTTAGAATGTGTCATACCTCAAGCAGCAAAAGTCTGCTCACTGTTTCCCCCAACTGAAGTTAATTCCTCTCAACAGTCCTGTGTGGAAACAGCCATCGATTTTAGTAACGGTTGCTAAAATCATTTTCCTCTTACAAACAGAAATCTTCATCACCTTTCTGTTTCAGAGTAAATAGTACATACCAGCACTATTTTAAAATAACAAACTCTTGATTGAATAATAAAAACTACAGTTAAACACCAAAAAACCTCTAAGCCAATCTCCGTGGAGATGTTGCCTGTACAACGGCAAAGAGAATGAATGGGGAAGGCGGAGCTAGGAGGGATCATGTGACCAGCTTTGCTGGGCCTCTTTGCCATTTCCTGTTGGGGAAGAGAATATCCCCACAAGTAAGGATGACGCCGTGGACCGGACACACCTATGTTGGAGAAATGAAAACTTTTATAGGCCTGAATGACAATCCCCTTCAGGGCTACCAATCAGTGATAGCCGTTTGCAAAATAATCAACCAAGCTTAATATAAAGTATATGTGATACATGAATAAAACAAGTAATATATGTATAAAACAGGTGAAGCAATTAATCTTGTGTCAAGTGTAAAACTGAAAATGGTAGATCTACCTTCCGTTATGATGATCTTGGCTGGTGTATAAATACTGATATAAGACAGCATGGCTATTGGCTACCAACACAATGACACTGATTGGATCAGGAGAACACCACCCACCAATCGATACAACATCAGTACTCCAAAGCCGCCCCCATAGCACCAGAGAGCCGTCAAGTTATTCTCCAGTGTAACTAACTTAAATACCGACTCAGGTACATGACTATAACTAGCTCTCTATTACAAAAGGGGCACCACCCGCCGAGGGCTAACAAGCCCCCGCAACTGTATTTGCAGTGTCAGCCGACGTTGATATCAAAACAAAGCAACTGATAGGCTCCCATGCACGGTACATATTAATCACATTAGCTAACTGGTATAGAGCTCCTCCTCCAATCCGAGTGTATGCTCCAAACCTTCACAAAATGTTTAAAATTAACATTTAAAATTATCATCTGTAGCCGGTAATCACCCTTAAGTGGCCTATAGTATGCGGAAAATTAAATAACATAAATTATGCTTACCTGATAATTTCCTTTTCTTATGATGGAAAGAGTCCACAGCTGCATTCATTACATTTGGGAATTAAGAACCTGGCCACCAGGAGGCGGCAAAGACACCCCAGCCAAAAGCTTAAATACTCCTCCCACTCACCTCATCCCCCAGTCATTCTGCAGAGGAACAAGGAACAGTAGAAGAAATATCAGGGTGAAAAGGTGCCAGAAGAATGTAAGGACGCCCCACATAAAATTACAGGTGGGGAGCTGTGGACTCTTTCCATCAGAAGAAAAGGAAATTATCAGGTAAGCATAATTTATGTTTTTCTTCTTAAATGAAAAGAGTCCACAGCTGCATTCATTACGTTTAGCAAACAATACCCAAGCTATAGAGGACACTGAATGCCAAGACAGGAGGGTACAATAGGCAGCCCATACTGAGAGCACCAGGCTTGAACCGCTACCCAATAAAAAAATCCCGATTCGACCAAAGCAGAGAAAAAAATTCAAGGAAAAGCCCCAGTGAAACTGACTCGCAGCCAGTCCAGAGCCAAACCAGAGACCGCAAAATGGACTCGACTGAGCCAACAGTCCACCAAGAGACATCGTCGCCCAACAGATGGTCCCCCACCACTCACCCCTCACAAATGATGGGAGAACCAGTCGAAATCCCCAAGGGGAACAAGACAAAGGAGAACCAAGGAAACCGTTAATACAAAAAACAGCACCTCCAAGAGTGGGCACAGCACACAGAGACCCAAATGAACCCAAACAGGGAAAGAGGCCACGCCTATACCAGGCGAAACCCGGGATAATACCGGGCATGGAGACCAAAGAGACATATCCCTAACAACCTGCAAGCATGGAACGCAACTAAAGAGGCAAAGTCCTCCCAGCGCCTGCCCCATAGAATACCAAGTATTCAATTGTGAAAGAGCGTGTAATAGACCCAGGCGAAACCCCAAGTTCGAGAACACAGAGTCCATAACAGGACGACACAGAGGTAGCTTGCAAGGAAGAAGAAAAAGCAGTCATCAAAACAACCCCCGACAGAGGGCACACTCCAGGCAACCTAAGCCGCCGGACCTACTCACAGGTCCCTAAAAAGGGGAACACAAAGCCTCCCTCGAGGCCCCCCGAGAAGGAGAAAATACCCTCAGAAGAGGAAACCGTCTCCTGTCAAAGGAGAAAGGAAAAACCATCTCCTAGCAGACTGAGCTATCAGAATAGACTCAGCAAGCTCACACATCCCAAAGGATACTGTGACCCATAGACCGCTCTGGCATCCTGACCGGCAGACCCAGCTGGGCCACCAATACAAGGGAACAAAGATCCCGAAAACTGGTACAGGAACGAGCGTAAATATGGCAGAGCCCATCCCCCTAGAGTATAAGTACAACCCAACTCTGAAAAACAGACAAGGCCATATACCTAAGGATTTATCAAAACAAGGCCCCACAGTCTGACATGGATCCAGCAAAATTCCAGGTGGAACCCAGTCCACCCTTCCACTTCCCGACCAGGAGAAGCCCCTAGTAAGGACTCCCTAGGAAGAGAATATCCCTTAAAGAAAAAGGGGAAAAGGTCAGAAAGGGCAATAACCGTCTTCAAGGCCCGAAGCCCACCGGCTCTAAACGGGGAAGAAAAAAAATCCCCTGCAAATGTCCTCGAAAGGACACCCTCACAAGTAGTTCACCCAACAGAGGCACAGCTCCCAAAAGACACAGGCCTACCCGCAAGACCAGCCAAACGGAGCCCCTATCTGTCAAAAAACTGGGAAAGATCTAAAACAAATAAACAGGAAATAACCCCCACATGTCTAATGAGGTGCACCATTCGAATTATCAGACTGAAAATCCCCATATCTGTTAACGATAGGGTCATTCACTAACTGAAAAAGATGTCTAAGCAACAGGCTAAGGCGCGCAATCCTGTAACAAAAGGCACAACACTCCGGAACAGTTACACCCGCGGGGAACTGTAGAGGCCCATCCCAAGGCGGAAGACCCGGGACAATAGGGAACGAGCACAATCTCAAATAAACGTATGGACTCTGCAGACGGACCATTGCTAACATTATCTGGAAGCGAAAACGTGCTGCTACCTCCAGGGGGAACACGCCACCCCGCACAGAGGAACCATAAACTGGGTTACCCGCATGTGTAGAAATATAAATTGGAAGGGAACTTACCTCTTGGAAAACGGGGTCCCCAGAGCGGATAGCTCAGCAGTCCCCTGATTCTCAGCAGTCCCTTGATTCCCCAAGCACGAGGAACCAGGTGCCTCTTATATGGCATACTTAACAAAACTGGTCGACATGCGTCAACGAGGCCAAACCGGAGTCAACACCGGACACAGAATCTGAAATCAAAATAGTCTCTGTATTAGAATCCTCCGTAACTGAATCTGAAACGAGCACAGTCTCAGCATCAGAATCCTCCATAACTGGATAGAGGAAATATCAATATGGACTAAGAATGAAAAAAAAAATGGCACCTAACACCTACAATGGCTGGGGCACTCACCACCTCCTATGACCAGACCCCTGTGGACTAGAATATCTCCTTCACCACACGGTCAGGAATGTGGAAATGGGGAACGGAACGGAACCACGCCCGAACACAAGGTGAACCGAACAGTCCAAAAACAGCGTGCCCAACCAAAAGGCTGCGTCACCAAATCCTCAAAGTTCCAACCACGAGAACATAAACATCACACCTAAGCAGATTAAATCACATAACAAACATGATTTTAAACCCCCCTATTCAATAACCACCCTCAGGAGATATTAACCCTCGATTCCAAGATACTAACTAAGACTCACTGAGACCCTTATGTCATATAGTTAGACCCGCAAAGGTGTGGTAGCCTCTCGGGAAAACATTCATATTACAGTACATTGACGATAAAGTAAAATGAAACGATCTTACCGGAATCTACGCCGTGGAACTGTCAGGGTTTTTTCCCTGTTTTGTTTGCCATGTGCTGCTGGCAGCCATTTTACTCACCTCTCTTCCTGACTATGGTGCATTGTGGGGGATGCTGCTCAATTCCTGCACTTCCTTTTATGGCCAGACTGGTGTGCATCATCCATGTGAGACAGGATGCAATCTCAGAATTGTGATGTCATCACTTATTATTTAAAGGGCCTCTGTTCAGTATGCTTTGCCTTTGCGTTGTCTCAGACCTGTTTGTGAGAGTTCCTGTGTATTACCTCGCTGCCGGACGTCCTTCCTGGTTCCTGATCCTTGGCTTGTTCCTGACTCTGCTGTTTTCCTTGTTCCTGATTCCGGCTCGTCTGACTATTCGCTTTGGCTCCTGACTCGGCTCGTCTGACTACCAGCTCTGGTTTTGATTCCTGGCTTGTTATTTGACTTGTGGACTTTTTATTATTTTTTGCTATTAATAAAGGTGTGATTATTTTTGCACTTCTCGTCAGTCTGATTCCTGGCACCCTGACAGGAACAGGAACACGGCCTTTCAAGTGTGACGAATAGTGGCATTGCCTCCGCCATGGACATGAGAGAAGAAATCCGGCAGTGGAGCAAAGTTCGACAACGCTGATTGCTTGAGGAGCTGTTAATATGAGCCAGGATGGTTTCACAGAAAGACTCTCCCTGCATCTCCAGACTCTAACTTTCATCCAAGCCCTCAGTGAGAGACTGACAGGACTACTTAAAACTCCTGTCCCATGCCGAAGAGTATTACCCTCCATAAGAGACAAAAATCTAAAATTAAAAATTCTGACACGTCTCTGCCAACCTCTTGGGACGAAAGGCAAAGAATGACTGAGGGATGAGGGGAGTGGGAGGAGTATTTAAGCCTTTGGCTGGGGTGTCTTTGCCTCCTCCTGGTGGCCAGGTTCTTAATTCCTAAAAGTAATGAATGCAGGTGTGGACTCTTTCCATTTAAGAAGAAAATATATAGTTCCTATTTTTAGATCGCACACATTACAGACTATAGTCGCAGACTGCACCACCCCTGAAACAGACCTCTCAACGAATAAATCAGCACCGGAGTTTCAGCCCCTCTCATCTAGCTCCAAGGCATACCTAGATCCACATCTCTGTTATAGAAAAAAAAAGTGTACTAGACAACATCGTCAGCCGATACAGCTGTCATCAAACAGAGCAACTGATAGGCTCACAAGTCCGGCCCACACTGCTCCTATTCGCTGGCTAACTCTGCCTCTATCCTAAACCCCTTAAGCAACTACTTCACCATAGTCCCTCTCTGGTTGTCCCGAAATGTCACAATAAAGGATTAACACTGATGTCTAAAGTCCAGTGAGTGCTTTTCTACTGTTTTGCTATATTCCTTACTATAGCAACCTTGCGGCCGCAGGACGGTAGTGAGAGTGCATACACTACACCCTCGAGATATAACAGAATTTATGCTTATCTGATAAATTACTTTCTCTTACAGGTGTATTCAGTCCACGGATTCATCCTTACTTGTGGGATATTCTCAATCCCTACAGGAAGTGGCAAAGAGAGCACACAGCAAAGCTGTCCATATAGCTCCCCTCAGGCTCCGCCCCCCCCCCCCCCAGTCATTCGACCGACGGTTAGGAGAAAAAGGAGAAACTATAGGGTGCAGTGGTGACTAGTTATTGTAAATTAAATTTGAACCTTACTTAATATCAGGGCGGGCCGTGGACTGAATACACCTGTAAGAGAAAGTAATTTATCAGGTAAGCATAAATTCTGTTTTCTCTTACTTGGTGTATTCAGTCCACGGATTCATCCTTACTTGTGGGATACCAATACCAAAGCAATAGGACACGGATGAAGGGAGGGAACAAGTCAGGTAACCTAAACGGAAGGCACCACTGCTTGCAAAACCTTTCTCCCGAAAATAGCCTCCGCAGAAGCAAAAGTATCGAATTTGGCGAATGTATGCAGTGAAGACCAAGTCGCTGCCTTACAAATCTGTTCAACAGAAGCCTCATTCTTGAAAGCCCATGTGGAAGCCATAGCTCTGGTGGAATGAGCTGTAATTCGTTCAGGAGGCTGCTTACCAGCAGTCTCATAAGCCAATCGGATGATGCTTTTCAGCCAAAATGACAGAGAGGTAGCAGTTGCTTTCTGACCTCTCCTCTTACCAGAATACACAACAAACAAGGATGATGTTTGTCTGAAATCTTTGGTTGCTTTTAGATAGAACTTTAAAGCACAAACCACATCGAGATTGTGCAACACTCGTTCCGTCTTAGAAACTGGATTAGGGCACAGAGAAGGAACAATGATTTCCTGGTTAATATTCCTATTAGAAACCACCTTTGGAAGAAAACCAGGTTTAGTGCGTAAAACAACCTTATCTGCATGGAACACCAGATAGGGTGAATCACACTGCAAAGCAGACAATTCTGAAACTCTTCGAGCAGAAGAAATAGCTACTAAAAACAAAACTTTCCAAGATAAAAACTTGATATCTATGGAATGCAAAGGTTCAAACGGAACCCCTTGAAGAACTGAAAGAACTAAATTTAGACTCCATGGAGGAGCCACAGGTCTGTAGACAGGCTTGATTCTAACTAGGGCCTGTGCAAACGCCTGAACGTCTGGTACAGCTGCCAGACGCTTGTGTAACAGAATAGACAGAGCAGATATCTGTCCTTTTAAGGAACTAGCTGACAGGCCTTTCTCCAAACCTTCTTGGAGAAAAGACAATATCCTTGGAATCCTAACTTTACTCCACGAGTAACCCTTGGATTCACACCACCAAAGATATTTCCGCCATATATTATGGTAAATTTTCCTGGTGACAGGCTTTCTGGCCTGTATCAGAGTATCTATAACTGAATCAGAGAAACCCCGCTTAGCTAGGATTAAGCGTTCAATCTCCAAGCAGTCAGTTGCAGAGAAACTAGATTTGGATACTTGAAAGGACCTTGGATTAGAAGATCCTGCCTCGATGGCAGTTTCCATGGTGGGACCGACGACATGTCCACTAGGTCTGCATACCAAGTCCTGCGTGGCCACGCAGGCGCTATCAGAATTACCGAAGCCTTCTCCTGTTTGATTCTGGCTATTAGCCGAGGGAGAAGAGGAAACGGTGGAAAGACATAAGCTAGACTGAATGACCAAGGCGCTATTAATGCATCTATCAATGCCGCCTTGGGATCCCTGGACCTGGATCCGTAAAGGGGGAGTTTGGTGTTCTGACGGGACGCCATCAGATCCAACTCTGGAATGCCCCATAGCTGGGTCAGCTGAGCAAAAACCTCCGGGAGGAGTTCCCACTCCCCCAGATGGAAAGTCTGGCGACTTAGAAAATCCGCCTCCCAGTTCTCTACCCCTGGGATGTGAATTGCAGATAGATGGCAGGAGTGATCTTCCGCCCATTTGATGATCTTGGTTACTTCCTTCATCGCTAGGGAACTCTTTGTTCCTCCCTGATGATTGATGTACGCCACAGTCGTGATGTTGTCCGACTGAAAACTGATGAATTTGGCCTCTACTAGTTGAGGCCACACCTGGAGCGTATTGAATATCGCTCTCGGCTCCAAAATGTTTATCGGGAGAAGAGATTCTTCCCGAGACCATAGTCCCTGAGCCTTCAGGAAGTTCCAGATCGCACCCCAGCCTACCAGACTGGCATCGGTAGTGACAATGATCCACTCCAGTCTGCGGAAACTCATTCCCTGAGACAGGTGATCTTGAGACAACCACCAGAGAGTCTCTGGTTTTTTGATCCATTTGAATTTGAGGAGACAAATCTGCGTAATCTCCAATCCACTGTTTGAGCATGCACAGCTGCAGTGGTCTGAGATGGAGTCGGGCGTACGTCCATTGCTGCAACCATTAAACCAATTACTTCCATGCACTGAGCCACGGAAGGCCGAGGAATGGAATGAAGAACTCAGCAAGTATTCAACAGTTTTGACTTCCTGATCTCTGTCAGAAAGATTTTCATTTCTACAGAGTCTATTAGTGTTCCCAGAAAGGGAACCCTTGTGAGCGGGGACAGAGAACTCTTTTCTACGTTCACCTTCCACCCGTGAGACCTTAGAAAGGCCAGAACGATGTCCGTATGAGCCATGGCTCTGTGAAAGGACGACGCCTGTATTAATATGTCGTCTAGGTAAGGTGCTACTGCAATGCCCCGCGGTCTTAGTACCGCTAGAAGGGACCCTAGCACCTTTGTGAAAATTCTGGGAGCGGTGGCCAACCCGAAAGGAAGGGCCACGAACTGGTAATGTTTGTCCAGAAAGGCAAACCTTAGGAACTGATGGTGATCTTTGTGGATAGGAATATGTAGGTACGCATCATTTAGATCCACGGTAGTCATATATTGACCTTCTTGGATCATCAGCAAGATTGTCCGAATGGTTTCCATCTTGAAAGACGGAACTCTTGTTTAGAATTTTTAGATCCAGGATTGGCCTGAAAGTTCCTTCCTTTCTGGGAACTACGAACAGGTTTGAGTAAAAGCCCAGTCCTTGTTCTGCAATTGGAACTGGGTGTATCACTCCCATCTTTAGTAGATCTTCTACACAGTGTAAGAACGCCTGTTTCTTTGTTTGGTCTGAAGACAAACGAGAAATGTGGAACCTTCCCCTTGGGGGAGAGTCCTTGAATTCTAGAAGGTACCCCTGAGCAACTATTTCTAATGCCCAGGGATCCGGAACGTCTCTTGCCCAAGCCTGAGCAAAGAGAGAAAGTCTGCCCCCTACTAGATCCGATCCCGGATCGGGGGCTACCCCTTTATGCTGTCTTGGTAGCAGGAGCAGGCTTCTTGGCTTGTTTACCCTTATTCCAGCCCTGCAAGGGTTTCCAGGTTGCTTTGGGCTGGGAAGCGTTATCTTGCTTTGCGGCAGCAGAGGTTGCAGCAGGTCCGCTCCTGAAGTTGCGAAAGGAGCGAAAATTAGCCTTATTTTTGGCCTTAAACGGCCTATCTTGTGGAAGGGCATGGCCCTTGCCCCCAGTGATATCTGAAATAATTTTTTTCAGCTCTGGGCCAAATAGGGTTTTCCCTTGAAGGGAATATTTAACAGTTTTGTTTTGGACGACACATCCGCCGACCATGATTTGAGCCAAAGCGCTCTTCGCGCCATAATGGCAAAACCTGAGTTTTTCGCCGCTAGTTTAGCTAATTGGAGAGCGGCATCAGTGATAAAAGAATTAGCCAGCTTCAAAGCGTGAATTCTATCCATGACCTCATCGTATGAAGTCTCCCTCTGGAGCGACTCCTCCAGAGCCTCAAACCAAAAAGCCGCTGCAGTAGTTACCGGAATAATGCAGGCAATTGGTTTGAAGCAGAAAACCTTGCTGAACAAAAATTTTCTTCAGCAATCCTTCCAATTTTTTATCCATAGGATCTTTGAAAGTACAACTGTCCTCTATTGGTATAGTTGTACGCTTAGCCAGTGTTGAAACAGCCCCCTCTACCTTAGGGACCGTCTGCCACGCGTCCCGCCTAGGGTCGTTTATGGGGAACATTTTCTTAAAGATAGGTGGGGGAACAAAGGGTACACCTGGTCTCTCCCACTCCTTAGTCACAATATCCGCCACCCTCTTTGGGATCGGAAATGCCTCAGTGTATATAGGGACCTCTAGAAATCTGTCCATCTTACACAACTTTTCAGGGACCACAATCATCCAGCGTAGCTAAAACCTCCTTAAGCAGAACGCGGAGGTGTTCCAGCTTAAATTTAAACGCTAAGGAATCTGACTCTGCCTGCTGAGAAACTTTTCCTGTGTCAGAATTTCTCCCTCAGACAGCCCTTCCCCTCACTGCTACCTCCTGAGTTTTGTGAGGGTACTACAGATAAATTATCCAAAGCTTCAGATTGCTCATCCTCTGTATTTAAAACTGAGCTATCGCGCTTTCTTGGAAAAACTGGCAGTTTGGATAAAAATGCTGCAAGGGAATTATCCATTACTGCTGCTAATTGTTGTAAAGTGATAGGGGCCAATGCGCTAGAGGTACTAGGCATCGCTTGCGCGGGCGTTACTGGTGTAGACACGTGGGGGGAGGAAGGAGGACTATCCTCATTACCCTATGTTAAGGAATCATCTTGGTCAGCATTTTTAATTGTCACTGGATGATCTTTAAAATGCTTAGATGTTTTTGCACACTTTAAACATAAATGCAATGGGGGTACTGCCATGGCTTTTGAACATAAAGAACAAGGTCTATCTGAAGGCTTAGACATGTTTGACAGACTCAGACAACACTAAAATGTTGAAAAAAATACTTTTTGAAAAAACGTTACTGTCTCTTTAAATAATAAAAAGGCACACACTTTTTTACCAAATCATCAAAAAACATCCGATCTTAATGAAATTTTCACCACATGATCCTAATGCCTTGAAATGATTGCACACAAATTTTCAAATCGTTTAACCCCTTATGCCCAAACCGGAGCAAAATGAAGTAAACACGCGGTTTAACTCACTACAGTGCGATGCCACAGTCTTTGCTGTGGCTTTACCTTCCTTTAGGGTTAATTGCAGGTGTAAATTAAGCTTCCCTGAAGTCCTCCTGTACTTTAAAGGCTCTGCACATGAAGCTGCATGGAGCTGTGTTGCAAATTAACAGCGCAATTGAGGCGCGAAAATGAGGCCCCCTCCTTCATCACTCCACAGTTATGGGGCCTTTCTGAGTCAGATTAGCTGTCTTACAAAATGCCAGGCATAAAAAAGTCCCCAAAAAGTGTTTCCAACGTCTAAAAAATGCGTAATAAACATAAGATTACTCTAATAAAGTAATCGATTTAGCCCATCACAGTGTCTGTCAGTATTAAAGCCCTTAACTGAAGCTATCATTCTATACTATAGTGTCTCAGAAAATGGCTTACCTTCCCTCATGGGGTTTCTGTCAGTCACTACCTTGTTAGAAAAAATGACTGAACATACCTTAAGCAGTATAAGCCTGCAAACTGTTCCCCCCAACTGAAGTTCTCCTGTACTCAACAGTCCTGTGTGGGAACAGCAATGGATTTTAGTTACAACATGCTAAAATCTTTTTCCTCTCAGCAGAAATCTTCATCACTTTCTGCCTCAGAGTAAATAGTACAAACCGGCACTATTTTAAAATAAACAAAACTCTTGATTGAAGAAATAAAAACTACAAATCTAACACCACATACTCTTTACCCTCCCGTGGAGATGCTACTTGTTAGAGTGGCAAAGAGAATGACTGGGGGGGCGGAGCCTGAGGGGAGCTATATGGACAGCTTTGCTGTGTGCTCTCTTTGCCACTTCCTGTAGGGACTGAGAATATCCCACAAGTAAGGATGAATCTGTGGACTGAATACACCAAGTAAGAGAAATATATATACTTTTTCTACTTTTTATACTGTTCAATTTTTCAAGCTTGCTTCATTAAGGGAGACGTCACTTAAATGTATATGTGATATTATATGATATGAATATGTGGATACTATTGCAATAATTGCACATTAAATATTGTTTTTATTTTAACAAATACATAGTATCATTTTAAGCAGAATACTAACTTCTATAGTGTCAGCTATATAAGCACCCTTTTTAATTTTGAATTCTACACATTTCTAACACCCATAAGCCAGTAAGGAGCTTATATCTAAAAGAGGCTAAAACACCCCCAGCGCCTCCCTTTAACACTTTGTAAAGATTTTATAAAGTCCACTACCAAACCACAACTTCCATATAGTGATAATACTCCTCACCCGTATCTTGGCAGAGGCCTCTCTCCCTCCACAATGGGCTGGTACCAGATCTTGTACTCAGGGTTGAAGATATAAAGGGAATTTGTGCAGGATCCATATTCAGAGCCTGGCTGCGGGCACAGTCCCCCAAATACATACAGCTCTCTCTGGTAGATAGTGGCAGTATGATAAGCCAAGGTTGGCACCTTACCCCCAGCCTGTGGGAGATAAACATCTTTAATCTGTACGTTGCACTATACCAAAAATTAATACCTTTCCACTTACTAAAATAAGACTGATATTCACAGTACAACACTCACAGTGAGCAGATTCCATTTCCAGTCTAGTGTATCCAGCACATAAATACTGCTGAACTTGCGACCTTCTCTCATCCCTCCATATACGTACACTTTTTTGGTCTCAGGGTCAAAAGTTACAGTGTGACCCAAAGAACACTGGGGGACAGTCCCTGAGCACAGTCCATCCATGGGGAACCAGAAATCACTGTCTAAAATGAACAGAAATCAGTGTAAAATTCACAGCAGAGAAGACGACTATACCAACATTGTATTATTTTACCATAACATGATAACATTACTGGTTGCTAATTCACATTACAGTGAACAGGAAATGATATATATTTTAGACACATTTCAAGTTCCTGGTCCTTGCTGAGGTCAGATAAAGCGACAGGAAATCCCCAAAATGTCATTCATGATTCAGATAGAACATACAATTTTAAATAACGTTTAAATTTACTTTATACTTGATTCTCTTGGTATCCTTCGCTGAAGGAACATCATTGCACTACTGGCAGCTAGCTGAACACACTTAGTTAGCCAATCACAATAGACAAATGTGTGAAGGAACCAATCACCAGATAGCTCCCACTAGTGTAGGATATGTGTGTATTAATTTTCAACAATTGATACCAAGATAACAAAGCACATTTGAAAATAGAAGTTATTTTAATGTCTTAAAAATAACATGCCGTATCTGATTCTTGCAAGTTTAAAGGGCCATAATACCCAAATGTTTATACACTTGAAAGTGATGCATAATAGCTGTAAAAAAGCTGACTAGAAAATAATCTCCTGAACAACTCTAGTAAAAAAGAAAGATATTTTACCTCAAAAGTTCCTCAGTAGCCACATCCCATTGTAAAGGATTTCTAAGCAGCATTTTAGTGTGTCTGTCCTAGGACAGCTTAGGGGATGAGCCTCGTGAACTCTCATATGAAATCTCATGAGAGTTAAGTCAAATCTAATGAGATCACAGTAAGAGTTCATGACCTCAGCACTGCTGATGCTGATTGGCTGCTGTTCATTTCTTAATTTTTTTTTATTTTTACCTGCAACTGGGAGCAGGTGAAGAATAACTTTTTACACAGAACTTACTCTGCTGGGCTGAGGAGATTGTGAGGTAAAATATCTTCCTTTTTTACATAGTGATGCTCAGGTGATATTTTCCTGTCAGCTTTTTACAGTTATACTGCATCAGTTTCAAGTGATTTAGCATATGAGTATTATGTCCCTTTAATTTTGACTTTCATATCCCTTTAAGGACAGATTTAAACTCCTATACTGATCAAACAATCCCTCTGTAAAATGTTACAGGGTAAATGTCACCATATTTGTCAGACAGCAAAATAAATAAATGTATAATGCATGGTTATTTTTTATTAAACATTATATAGAGCAGGGTTTCTCAGTTCCAGTCCTTGGGACCACTAACAAACTATATTTTCTTGATATCTTAACTAGAGTACAGGTGAAATAATCAGCTATGATTGGTAAAAGCAGGTGTGTAACCATGGTTACTGATCAGTTTATTATTTGACCTGTGCTCTAGTTCAGATATCATGAAAATCTAGCCTGTTAGGGGTCCTGGAGATGAGAAACACTGTTATAGATGGTTACATTTTGAGTTTAAGAGAAATTCCGGTCAAAATGTAAATGCATATAGGTGAATTACATATTTGAATAGAAACATATTTGAAATATAGATGTACTGACAAAATTGCCTCTAGTAAAAGTTATCACTAGTTAACCCCTTAACAACCAGCGTCGTACCCTGTACAACGCTGTTCGTTATGCCCTTAAGGACCAGCGACGTACCCTGGCAGTCCTGGGCTTCTCTCTGCCGTGATCTCGCTCAAAATTGCGAGATCGGGCTATTTCTGCATGCCCAAAGTTGCAGAGTTGGTGATGCAGAGAGGGCCACTCTGTGACCCTCTCTGCATCGCACAGCGGTGGTGCAGATCGTTGGTGGGTGGGAGGCTAAGGAGGGAGGCGGGTTGGCGGCCCATCGCTGGAGGGAGGCGGGCGGGAGTTGAAAAAAAACAAAACACTGAAAGCGGCAGGGAGGGGGAAGGAGGGAGTGGCGAGGGGGGGTCCTGGTTATATTGGTTAGTGATGGGAATAGGAGGGTGGGAAGTCGATCTGGGAGGGGGTAGGATATTGAGGGGGGGCAGCTACACTACAGAATTTTATTTTTTTAAATGCCTAATTTGCAGCAAACTGGGTCTATATCTATATTACAAAACTGAAATGCATCCATATGGATTTCAATTTTGGTTGGAATGTCCCTTTCCAAAACAATAACAGGCGAGTTTGTCACCTTTCAAGTCTTATCTAGTTGATAAATCTATCATTCCTACATTTGCAGTTTTTGAGGACTGTTGCTAGTAATTCCTAATGACCTATATCAGTTAATGTTGTCTATGTTCTTCAATACCTAAGTAAGCTCAAGAGCATGCACATGTCTTTAGTAGGGATAGACCGATTATCGGAGCGGCCGATATTCGGAATTTCTGAAATAATCGGTAAAATACTCGATATTAGCGATATGGAGTGAATCAAAAGTAATTTAGCTTTGTGTACTTCAGGGAAACGATGTAGTTTTTAAGTGACACAAATCATCTATGTTTGTTAATGCAAGTCCATCTACAGGCCTGCCATTGGGGGGTATGGTAGTTGGAAACAGAGCACCCAGGAACACCTGGGCTTGGATTCTGTTATCAGATGTAGTGATGCAGCCTGATAGCACATATAAGCTGGACATAGCATAGCACTGATAACAGAGTCCAAGCGCAGGTGTTCCTGGGAGCTCAGTTACCAACTACCATACCCCCAATGGCACTTTAATGTTTCAAATTTTAATAAACTGTTCCGTTCTATACCAGATTTGTGTAGAAATTGTGTTGATTTTTCAAAACATTAAATGTACAGAATATCAGCCCCTGTTATCAGTTATCGGCCTGAATGGTGGCCAATAATCGGTATCGGCCCTGAAAAAACATTATCGGGTCCATATCTAGGGGCCCATTTATCATGCTCCGTATGGAGCTTGAGGGCCTGTGTTTCCGGCGGCCTTTAGACTCGCCAGAAACACAAGTTATGGAGCAGCAGTCTAAAGACCGCTGCTCCATAACCTGTCCGCCTGCTCTGAGGAGTGCGGACAGACATCCCCGCAATTCAACCCGATCGAATACGATTGGTTGATTGACCTCCCCCCCTGCTAGCGGACGATTGGCCGCAAATCTGCAGGGGGCAGCGTTGCACCAGCAGTTCACAAGAGCTGCTTGTAGCAATGCTGAGTGCAGAGAGCGTATTGCTCTCTGCATTCAGCCAGGTCTGTCGGACATGATCCGCAATGTCGGATCATGTCCGACAGGCCTTTCATAAATAGGCCCCCTAGTCTTTAGTACTCTATGGCAGCAGTGTATTCCACAATTGTTGTAGCAATGTTATATATTTGTTGCAAATACTGCTGCTATAGAGCGCTAAAGACAAGCTCGTGGGTGACAGCCTACATTTACTCTTTAAACAGTAAGTAAAGTAAAAATGAAAGGACATTTTTTTCTCTTTCATGATTCAGGTAGAGAATACAATTTTATACAACATTCCAATTTACTTCTATTATCTAATTTGCTTCATTATTTAGATATCCTTTGTTGAAGAAATAGCAATGCACATGTGTAAGCCAATCACACAAGGCATCTATGTGCAGCCACCAATCAGCAGCTACTGAGCCTGTTTAGATATGCTTTTCAACAAAGAGAATGAAGCAAATTAGATAATAGAAGTAAATTAGAAAGTTATTTAAAATCACATGCTCTTTCTAAAATATTTGGGTTTTGTGTCCTTTTAAATGTTCATGATTCAAAAAGCATATCATTTTAAACAACTTCTCAATTTGCTTCCATTATAAAATTTGGTATCCTTTGTTGAAAAGTGAAGCTAGGTAGGCCGATAGGCGCTTAGGACTGTGCACGTTGCCTTTAGCTTTCTATGGCAGCAGTGTTCACAACAATATAAACATCACTATAAACATTGTGCAACCACCACTGAGCTCACCTAGGATTACTCTTTAACAAAGGATAACAAGAAAGCAAAATGATAATTGAAGTAAATTGTAAAGTTGCTTAGTATTCATTCTCTATCCATTCGCTTTAACTTAAGTTTATAAATTGTTACATTAGCCTTTTTTTAATGAATGTTACAGCACTCTGCCTAGTACTACTTCTCAGGTGTGGGAAACCTTGCCATTTCAGTTTAGACTGAAGGCAATTTTCACACAAGCCAATACAATATGCAGTTTTAGGTTGTTGGGCCATAAATAAACAAGGGCAAGTACACTGCTATGGACTAGCTAATTTACAGTAGAAGAAAACAAACTATTCTCAGTCCGAGCACAAATAAACGTTGACAAGTAAAAGGAGTTCACTAGGTAACTGAATACTAGATTTTTCTGTTCATCTGTAATGAGCTGGTGCAGAAATAAGACTTTTCCCATCATCGCTTGAGTTTGTTCTCAGCAATTTACCTCTCATACAATTTGTGACTGCTACGGCAGTTATCAGTAACTACTGAGTATTAATACTCTACCAGCATGGAAAGGTAGGATGAGAAAAAAAGTACTAGAACCTCAGCTGCTCCCCTTAAAGACAGTATTAAGTTTTCGAAGGGCAACTTCCTTGCACACTACAATGTCTGGAACCGTCAAAGAGTTTGTCCTCTGAATAGCACTTCAAAGGTCTGCATGGGTAAGAAGCCAGTATGTATCCCAAGAGAAAAAGCACAGGTCTTTACCTTCCCAAAACTTCACAGTGATCTTATCGCTTTTTGTTGATTTTGTACATGTGGCCTCAAAATTCTAGTCAGCAGCAAACAGTGTAAACATAGTCATGGTACTTTGCGTTTACCCACAAAGCTTTGTTTATTACTGGGATCTTGTTGTTTTTAACCTGAGGTCCATTTTCTTCAGCAAGGGAGTTCCATAAAAGCCCCATAAACTAAGGCCTTTCTTTAAAAAAGCTGTCATGATTTCAGTTGGCGGAAGGTTTTTGTTTTCCAGATGCATAAACATCTGCAATGACAGAAGTTTGTAATTTATAACATAGCTGTTTTTCACTCATTTTACTACAACAGCATACACAATGTCTTGATCTAGAAATTATCCAATGTAGAAAAGATAGCACTCTCCTAATTCCAATTTCACAACCGTGCTTGTGCTAAATAGGGTCTCTGCTCACCCCATTTATTATATGCAAATTCAAGTAATGCAACAGCACCGCTGTTCACACAAGTCAGAGGAAAGAGTAGTTTTTGGCTCAGAAGAGCAGTGGCAGGATACGTGACATCAATCGGCGAATAAAAGATATAACTTTCTAGAACGTTATGAAACCTCGTTTTGGAGAAATATAGGTCAGTAGGTTTTAATTAATGTTTATTAACTTTAATATGTTAGTTGTTTAGTTTAAAAATTATAACAGAAAGTAATCCTTTAAGAAAAAGGAGTAACACAAGGTGTAGAGGTGCCTGAGGTTATAGTCAAAAGAACAACTGTCTTAAAATAAAGGGTGGGGCCGTGGACTCACCATATCCAGGAAGAAATAAATTTATCAGGTAAGCACAAATTTTGTTTTTCTTTCCTAAGATATGGCGAGTCTACGGCTTGAGTAATTACTGTTGGGAACCAATACCCAAGCTAGAGGACACAAATAAATAGGGAGAGGAAACGTAACTTAGTATGAAGAAACGCCTTATCGGCATGAAAAATAGGATAAGGGGAATCACACTGCAGAGCTGAGAGTTCCGAGACTCTTCGAGCAGAAGAGGATAGCAACAAGAAACAAAAACCCTTCCAAGATAAACTTAATGTCTATGGAATGCAACGGCTCAAACAGAGCCAGCTGTAAAACTTTAAGAACAAGATTAAGGCTCCAAGGAGGAACAACAGACCTTAGACAAGCCTGATTTTGACCAAGGCTGA
The DNA here is from genome assembly GCF_027579735.1 of Bombina bombina. NCBI lineage: Eukaryota > Metazoa > Chordata > Amphibia > Anura > Bombinatoridae > Bombina > Bombina bombina. Next base: position 55,751,409 of record NC_069499.1, on the reverse strand, counting down.
CAAAAATATTGCAACATCTGGCACATCCGCCAAACCGTTTATGTAGTAAAACTGATACAGCAGAATCTTACCCTTAATGGTACTGACTGACACATCCTTTCCAGGCCTTCCTGAAGAAAAGATAAAATTCTAGAAATTCTAATTCTACTCCAGAGTAGCCCTTGGATTCAACCAATAAAGATATTTACTCCATATCTTATGCAAGCCTGAATCATGGTCTCAATGACCGACTCAGAAAAATCACGCTTAGACAGAATTAAGCGTTTCAATCTCCCAAGCAGTCAGCTTCAAAGAAACGAGATTTGGAATGAAGGAAGGACCCTGAATCAGGAGGTCCTTCCTCAGAGGTAGTCTCCAAAGTGAGAGAGATGACATCTCCACTAGGTCTGCAAACCAGATCCTGCAAGGCAAGCAGGGGCTATTAGAATCACTGAAGCCCTCTCCTGTTTGATACGAGCAATGACTCAAGGAGAGCAAACGGAGGAAACAGGTATGCCAACCTGAAAACCAAGGAACGCCCAGAGATCTATCAGAACAGCCTACGGATCTCTTGACCTTGAACCGTACCTTGGAAGCTTGGTGTTCTTGATGGGACGCAATCAGATCTACTCCCGGCACCCCCCATTTGAGGACTACGCTGGAAAACACCCTCCGGATGGAGTTCCCCCGGGATGAAAAGTCTGTCCTGCTCAGAAAATCCGACTTCCCAGTTGTCTACGTGAGACAGCATTGTGGGTCTCTGCCCACTAAGAATCCGAGTAACCTCCTTCATGGCTAAGGAACTCCCAAGTTCCTCCCTGGTGATTGATGTAAGCCATGAGGTTATTTTTGTCTGACTGGAACCTGATAACTGGGGCTGAGGAACAACTGAGGCCACGCAAATAGAGCATTGTAAATCGCCCTTCAACCCCAAGATGTTGATAGGAAGAGCAGACTTCTCCCCCCAAGTCCAAAGGCCCTGAGCTTTTAACAAGTTCAGACTGCTCCCCAGCCCAGCAGGCTGGTGTCCGTGGTCAAGATCACCCAGGAAGGTCTCCGAAAGCATGTGCCCTGAGACAGATGTTCCTGAGAAATCCACCACGGGAGAGAATCCCTTGACGGACTGATCTAACCTCTATTCTCTGAGATAGATCGCATGGTCGCCATTCCATTGTCTGAGCGATGAACAACTGGAGAGCTCTCAAATGGAATCGAGCAAAAGAGAATGATGTCCATAGAAGCCACCATCAGATTGATTACCTCCATACATTGAGCCACTGAAGAATGAGCAGAAGCGTGAAGGGAGAGGCAAGAGGAAATTATTTTGTTTTTTCCTGACCTCTGTCAGAAAAATCTTCATCAATAGAGAATCTATTATGGTCCCTAAGAACACTACTCTTGTAGCAGGGGAGAAAGGAGCTTTTTTCAGATTCCACATTCCATCCGGTGGGAATGAAAGAAAAGGCTATCTCTGTGTGAGATTTAGCTAGTTAAAAAAGATGGAGCCTGAACCAATATGTCATCCAAGTAGGGTGCCACAGCAATTCTACGAGAACGGATCGCTGCTAAAAGAGCCCCAGAACCCTTTGAAAAAATTGTGGGAGGCCGTGGCTAGACCAAATGGAAGGGCAACAAACTGGAATGTTTGTCCAGAAGGCAAATCTCAGGAATCTGTGATGGTCCCTGTGAATAGGAACATAAAGATACGCATCCTTTAGGTCTATGGTTGTCATGAAACTGACCCTCTTGTTACTATAAGGAAGAATGGAGCGTATAGTCTCCATCTTGTAGGATGGAACTTTGAGAAACTTGTTTAGACACTTCAAGTCTAGAATGGGACGTAAAGTTGCCTCTTATTTGGGAACCACAAATAGGTGTGGAGTAGAACCCAAGACCCTGTTCCTGCACTGAAACTGGAACTATCACTCCCAAGGTAGGAAAAGATGTTGTATACATTTCAAAGAAAGCCTCTCTCTTTATGGGTCTGCAGATAATCTTGAAATAAAGGAATCAGCCTCTGGGAGTTAAAGTCTATAATTCCAAATTGTAAACCTGGGATTCTATATCCACAGCTCCAGGGAATCTGGGACATCTCGTATTCAGGCTTGAAAGAATTGAGAAAGTCTGCCCCCCACTTGATCCCATCCCGGCATCGGGGCAAAACCCTTTGATTTGGAATCAGCTGCGGGTTTCCTTGATTGTTTCCCCTTGTCCCAAGACTGATTGGGTTTCCAAGAAAACTTGGATTGTTCCTGCTTGGAAGAAGGGGAAGGCTTTTCTCCTGAAGTTACGAAAAAGGAACGAAAATTACTGGCCTATTCCTTCTTATCTTGAGGTAGAAAAGACCCTTTTCCACCCGTAATATCAGAGATAATTTCCTGCCAAACCAGTCCAAACAAGGTTTTTGCCCTTGTAATGAATCTCCAGAAGCTTGACTTTAGAGGAAACGTCTGCGGGCTAGGACAGCGAAACTAGAGGTTTTAGCTCCTAGTCTAAACAACCTGTAAAAATGGCATCTGCAATAAGGAATTGGCCAACTTAAGAGCTTAATCCTATCTTAAATTTTATTCAAGAATTCTCTACTTGAAGAGAATCAAACAAGGCGTTGAACCCAATAAGATGCTGCACTAGTCACGGTGGCAATACACACGCAGGTTGCCATTGGAGACCTTGAGGAACATAAATCTTTTTCAAATAAGCCTCAGGTTCTTGTCATCGGATCCTTAAATCCCTCAATAGGAATAGTTGTTCTCTTAGCCAGAGTGGAAACTGCCCCTTCAACTTTGGGTACAGTTTTACCAAGGGTCTTTAATGGAGTCCTCGACAGGAAACATTTTCTTAAAAATGGGAGACGGGGAAAAAGACACCACTGGTTTCTCCCATTCCTGTGAAATATTCTCCCTAGCACGGTCCGGCACACGCGAAAAACCTCTGAAGTGGAAGGGTTCATCAAAGAAATATTAAGTTTACTAGATTTCTTAGGAGTGACAACGACAGAGGTATCGGAGTGATCTAAAGTAGCTAAAACCTCCTTTAACAATACACAAAGGTGTTCAAGATTAAATCTGAAGGATACCACTTCAGTCTCAGAAGAAGGAATTATACTGTCCAAATTTTGAGATTTCACCTCAGAAAGTCAGCTGTATCTTCCTCTTCAGGCTTATGAAAAAGGGCAACTTGGGAAGCAGAACTGAGGACAAGCACCTTAACTTTCTGGAATTTCTAGATTTTCTATTGCTTTTTCTCAGTACTCTGGGAATGGCAGCTAATGCACACAGATACCGCTGAAGATACCTAGGTAGCAATTTCTGTTTTTAAATAAACTCCAGTAGGAGTTATAGAGGAACCACAGGGCACTGCATGTGACGCCCATTGAGGCTTGGGCTTAGCAGGAGAAAGCTGAGGTATTTATTTTAAACAGCATCATCCTGAGAGCATTAGGCTCAAAAATGTTACCCTTTTTTTTTGCAAGGTTTTCTTTACAAATGAAGAACAAAATGGAATAGGAGCTGCAATTTGTGCATCTAAACATAATAAGCATGAATTCATGAGAGCATGTTCCATATCAGACATGTTGTGAAACAAGTAATAAACTTGTACAGATAAGTTCTCAAACATTTTAATATTCAATTAAGCCAAGGAAACAAATACACTTTAAATTTTATCCCAAATTAGGATCAATCCCCCAGCTAAAATTATGTGAGAAAAGTTAAGAAAAAACGTTTAATAAACATCAAATAAACGTCCTAAAATTACCCCTCAGGCAACTCCACACCTCAATTACTGAGGTGCCTTACCGCTACCAATTAAGACCGGATCACCCAGAAATGGAGAAAAACAACTTTTTCCTCAGAAACGTTATGAGGTAAAGCCGGTCATGTGACCGCAACTGCCGAGCTCAAATTACTGCTGCGACACAACAGTTTTTCAAACCTGACAGTTTAAAATGTTGCATCGTTTTATTTTAAAGCAAATGGGAAATGAATAAGCTTCTGAAATAGAAAATGCAGCCTTACTTTAAGTTTAAACTTGTATTGCTTTATCAAGTAAATATGTGTCAGAAAATAAAGCCTAATAAAAACATTTTACCCTTTCTTTTTAAAAGAGTTTAAATGTTAGTCTCACACATGCTACAGTGGCTGCTTCGTCCCCCAGTGTAACCCATACAACAGGATTATCTATGTCCCAATAAAAAAGCAGTGTCTTAATTTGTTAAGTGCATTGTCTCCCAAACTGGAAGAAAAAGCACTTACCTGCTCCGCTGTCCGACATGTAGACAGTTACAAGGTATGAGAAGACACAGTTCTTCACAGAGACCTTTGGAAAAGAAAGAACAGAGTAACCAACTCCGGCTTTCTAAACTAGGGCAGCAATTGCTAGGAAAACTCAGTAAGTACCTCTTTACAAGTTCCAAACTGCTTTAAAGCCACCACTACCCGACTGCAAGGAATGACGTTGAATACAGCTATACCTCAAAACTTGCTTGTAGATTAAATCAAAATGTTTCTTCAGACACCTAAACTTCACCTCCTCCATGCACCGAAGGCAAAGAGAATGATTGTGGGTAAGGGAGTGATACTTAACAGTTTAACTGTAGTGCCTCTTTGCCTCCTCCTGCTGGCCAGGAGTGATATTCAACAGTAATTACTCAAGCCGTAGCTCCACCATATCTTAGGAAAGAAATAAAAGGGAGTATTCTAATTGCTCTAATTGCAATTCCCATGATCTAAAGGTAAATATTTAGCAAAAACATCGTAGAAAGAGGATCGATGATTGGTGGGTATTATACAAGTCAACTGGAATTTATATATACTTATTAAAAGTGCCCATGTGCCTTTGTTATGTTGGATGAAAGTACTCGTACAGTTAGGAAATATATAACAGAAAACTAAATCAGCAATAAGGATTACCACAACCAGTTTCTAAACATTTTCTATAATCGGGACATAGGGTGAGCCAATTACAGTTTCAAGGTAATGGGTCATGTGCCTAGAAGAAGGGGGTAACAGAAAATGTTATTGAAGAAAAATGTGTGGTGGATCAAAACATTGGGTACAAAATTTTCTATCAAGAGTCCTAAATAGGTATTATTATCTGCATTTTTTTTGTTTGTTTTTTTTAACATACAGGTTAGTAGTTATTAAATTATTTTAATTTGTAATGAAATAAGTTTTTATATTTTAATGTAATTTGGGAATGGCAACAGGGGTTATAGATTTGAAGATGTGAATATTTAAGAATGTTGTTTAATGGGACACTAGGCATCAGTAGAGTGTTAAATAGGTGTTACCTAGGGTTATTGTTAGAGACAGGTAACAGTAATGTGGGTAATTATTTTGGGCTTTAAATTTATATGTTGCATTGGTCGATATAGCATGGATTAAAGTTGCTAATTTTTGAGCATTTTACCCTAATTAAGGACTTGTGTTTTTAACAGTGGTTCTGCTGCGTTACTTGTTACTTAATTTTTAGAGGTTATCAGCTTTTCCTTACTGCCCTTATTCAAGCATTGTTTTGTTTGTACCGCACACACAGACACTAAACACCAGCTAGCACAAGGCAGGAAACCCCAAGTCTACTGCTGTACCAGCATAAATAGTAGATGATGTGTGATTTTGTCCATTGGTGCGTTAGAGGTCCCTTGGCACCCTCATAAGCTTTGTCAGATTCACTTGTGGTCCAAAATGGTTTTCTACTGATTCATTATACATGTGCCTCATTAGATTTACAAACCTACAATATACATTTATAGATGTGAAGCCAACTACATGGACGGAGAAAGGTAGTGTGTGAGTCCCAATAGGAGGATTCTTAAATAGTCAGTTTTTGCAGAATTCCAGTGTCTGTCTACAGAGTTAACCACAATATTGAAAGTGATAAAGTGGGCATCATAGTGCCAGCATGCAGAGGCCAACCTACAACCTTCTAAGAATCTAGATCTTCTGAGTCAACATCCCTTGTACCTTTGATTTCTGGACCTATGAGTTATGTGAGGGCATACTATGTGTTTGAAAAAAACTGTTCTCCTAGTTGTACGAGTTTGGGGTTGGGCATTACAGCTGCCTGGAGGGATTAAACAAGGGGCTCTCTTCTACAATCCTTCAAGGGGAGCCATGATACTGATACTTCAATCTTATCTCTCCAATGATTACTAAACACACACATTGTATGAGTTATTGACAAGTCACTGCCATGTGCTGTCACACATTGTAAACTTTGACTGGTAAATAGAATTGATTTCAATGCACTGTTAATGTTTTCAGCTAAAATACTGCAAGAGACATGGTTTCATTACATTTCTGTACCCAATTACCAATCTTCCAGAGAGCATCCTGACATGGCTTCTGATTTATTCCCTCGCCACCAATCAGGATTACTGTGTCGGGGTCACAGAGGACAACATTATGACCCCACCTTGGTGATGGGCTCACTAAAAACAGGTAGGGAAAGATAAAAGAAAAAAAAGGGGGGGAAATAAAGGAAAATTAGATGTGATAATATAAAAAAAAAATCATGTAAAATACACTCTGGAAACAACTTATAAATACAAGATAAAATGAATTAAACAATCTGGACTATTACATCAAAGAAAGGGCAAATATTTAAAATACCCAAACCAATTTCTTCTATATAAAGCATTACAAAATGTGCATATGCCCTAAAATCACAGGCACAACCTTTTCTTTCTTTTGTTCTTGTGTTTTGACTCTTATTGGACATGCATAACTATTATTATGCCCTGTATTTCAATAGTTGTGCTGCCTTTTTTTTTTTTTTAAGGCCAAAAAATGACTAATTTGTTACATGATCTAATTTTAAGACCATCGACTCTACACTACCGAAAATGGGTTAAATACACAAGCATTGCAGATCCTGAGCAGAAACTAGTTATGTGCATTCTGAGGTTTCGTTAACCTCTGAATGCGGAAGGTGGCAGCTCTTTGTGCCACTCGGCTACTTTCGTTGCCGCATTTATTCTTGTGCAACGGCAACGCACTAAAATCTGAGCAAATCCAGATTTTGGTGCATCGCTGTTGCACAAGGATAATTGTGGCAACAAAAATAGCCGAGCAGCACAAAGAAACGCCTTCTTCCTTATTCGAAGGAAAACAAAACCTGAGTGTGCGTGTCTAACAGAAACAACCACTAATATGGGGTTAAACACACAGTAGTGTAGGTCAATAGTCTTAAAATAGCATGCTCTAACAATTATTGCATGTAATATTTAGACTATTATAGCCTTTTAATTATTTATTTTTATTGCCACTGGTGTTTTAAAGGGGACACTAAAGTTAAATAAAACTTCATTATTCAGATAGAACATGCAGTTTTAAGAGACTTTCCAATTTACTTCTATTATCAAATTGTACAGTTTTATATGCATACTTTCTGTGGCAACAGCTACTACTGAGCATAGTGTATATAAGTCTGTGATTGGCTGATGGCTGTCACATGATACAGAGGGACAGAAAATTGAAGTTAATTTTGAAAGAAAATAAATCCACTGCTCAAGTAATGAGTGCTGGCCATTTTTTAAATAGTTTTCTATTTAATCTCTTGCTTCTGTGGAAAACAATTAGGGATATATATATATATATATATATATATATAATCTATATATATATATATAAACCAGGCAATAAAGTAGAGTTTTTGTGTGGAATCCCACACAAACTTGTTTATATCAATCTATTTTATTGCTGTTTTTATATCTGTTCCTAATTATTTGCAGCAGGACAGCAAGATAAGCTTAAAATAAAGTTTAGACATGGCGGCGTCCATTACTTTATAGAAACTCAGTGGAATTTAGAAAAACAACAATTTCCAGATATAAATTACAGGAAAAAGGAACATTATACTACAAAGCTTTTTTTAAATACATATAATTAATCATTTACTAATACAATCTTCTCATACTGTTTAATATTTCTGCACAAATTGCTTTTATTTATCAAAAGGTCCAAATGTGGACTTATTTTTTTTTATAAGAAAAGGAAAGGGGGCGCCTCATAGTGAAATCCATATGCAATATGGTTAGAACAAAGAAAGAGTAAAACTCACAATTTGTGATGGCACTTATGCAGTGCAAACAGGCAGGCTGACAGTCAGTGGTCGGATAACTGGATACTTCTCCCGCATCAGGGTGGATCAGGTCTCTGGTCTGTCAGCATCCAAGCCGCAACACCAGCAAACAAAACAGTGTGAAAAAATCACTAGTGCAGTGATACAGATGTAAAAAAACTTCTGTGGAAGTAAAAGGCAGACACCTCCGTAAAAGGTTAAAATGTAGTTTAATATTGTAACGCGTTTCTCGACTCAAATATTCGGTCGTCAGGCAAAAAAGTATTGGTATACAAACTACCAAATATTTGGGTCGAGAAATGCGTTGCAATATTAAACTACATTTTAACCTTTTACGAAGGTGTCTGCCTTTTACTTCCACAGAAGTTTTTTTTACATCTGTATCACTGCACTAGTGATTTTTTCACACTGTTTTGTTTGCTGGTGTTGTGGCTTGGACGCTGACAGACCAGAGACCTGAGACAGGATCCACCCTGATACGGGAGAAGTATCCAGTTAGCTGACCACTGTGACTGTCAGCCTGCCTGTTTGCACTGCATAAGTGCCATCACAAATTGTGAGTTTTACTCTCTTTGTTCTGACCATATTGCATATGGATTTCACTATGAGGCGCCCATTTCCTTTTCTTATCTAGATTATCGAGGTGAATTGAGATCGTTCTCCACAAGTGGAGCTGCCTTACACCGTTTCCAAAATTGGTTTCTACCCTTGAATCTCATTTCTACAATAGAATTTGATTATCAATTTATGGATTTTACTATTGAAATATTGTTTATCATTCTAACAATTGTTATTATGTATATTTAAATTACTTTTGTTTACACAGACAACATTTGTTCATTTTAATTATTTTATTTACTTTTCACATCCTATCAGTGCGCCACCTTTCTATGGCCTAGATTTGGAGTTTGGCGGTAGCCGTGAAAACCAGCGTTAGAGGCTCCTAACGCTGGTTTTAGGCTACCTCCGGTATTTGGAGTCATTAAAAAAAGGGTCTAACGCTCACTTTTCAGCCGCGACTTTTCCATACCGCAGCTCCCCTTACGTCAATTGCGTATCCTATCTTTTCAATGGGATTTTTCTAACTCCGGTATTTAGAGTCGTGTCTGAAGTGAGCGTTAGAATTCTAACGACAAAACTCCAGCCGCAGAAAAAAGTCAGTAGTTAAGAGCTTTCTGGGCTAACGCCGGTTCATAAGGCTCTTAACTACTGTACTCTAAAGTACACTAACACCCATAAACTACCTATGTACCCCTAAACCGAGGTCCCCCCACATCGCCGCCACTCGATTAAATTTTTTTAACCCCTAATCTGCCGACCGCCACCTACGTTATACTTATGTACCCCTAATCTGCTGCCCCTAACACCGTCGACCCCTATATTATATTTATTAACCCCTAACCTGCCCCCCACAATGTCGCAGCCAGCTACCTACAATAATTAACCCCTAATCTGCCGACCGCAAAGCGCCGCCACCTACATTATAGCTATGTACCCCTAATCTGCTGCCCCTAACACCACCGACCCCTATATTATATTTATTAACCCCTAATCTGCCCCCCTCAACGTCACCTCCACCTGCCTACACTTATTAACCCCTAATCTGCCGAGCGGATCTCACCGCTACTATAATAAAGTTATTAACCCCTAATCCGCCTCAATAACCCTATAATAAATAGTATTAACCCCTAATCTGCCCTCCCTAACATCGCCGACACCTAACGTCAATTATTAACCCCTAATCTGCCGACTGGAGCTCACCGCTATTCTAATAAATGTATTAACCCCTAAAGCTAAGTCTAACCCTAACACGAACACCCACCTAAATTAAATATAATTTTAATCTAACGAAATTAATTAACTCTTATGAAATAAATTATTCCTATTTAAAGCTAAATACTTACCTGTAAAATAAATCCTAATATAGCTACAATATAAATTATAATTATATTATAGCTATTTTAGGATTAATATTTATTTTACAGGTAACTTTGTATTTATTTTAACCAGGTACAATAGCTATTAAATAGTTAAGAACTATTTAATAGCTAAAATAGTTAAATTACAAATTTACCTGTAAAATAAATCCTAACCTAAGTTACAATTAAACCTAACACTACACTATCAATAAATTAATTAAATAAAATACCTATAATTATCTACAATTAAACCTAACACTACACTATCAATTCCTACAAATAAATACAATGAAATAAACTATCTAAAGTACAAAAAATAAAAAAGAACTAAGTTGCAAAAAAATAAAAAAATATTTACAAAAATTAGAAATATATTACAACAATTTTAAACTAATTACACCTACTCTAAGCCCCCTAATAAAATAACAAAGCCCCCCAAAATAAAAAAAATTCCCTACCCTATTCTAAATTACTAAAGTTCAAAGCTCTTTTACCTTACCAGCCCTGAACAGGGCCCTTTGCGGGGCATGCCCCAAGAAGTTCAGCTCTTTTGCCTGTAAAAAAAAAACATAATTTATGTAAGAACTTACCTGATAAATTCATTTCTTTCATATTAGCAAGAGTCCATGAGCTAGTGACGTATGGGATATACATTCCTACCAGGAGGGGCAAAGTTTCCCAAACCTTAAAATGCCTATAAATACACCCCTCACCACACCCACAATTCAGTTTAACGAATAGCCAAGAAGTGGGGTGATAAGAAAAAAGTGCGAAAGCATATAAAATAAGGAATTGGAATAATTGTGCTTTATACAAAAAAATCATAACCACCACAAAAAAGGGCGGGCCTCATGGACTCTTGCTAATATGAAAGAAATGAATTTATCAGGTAAGTTCTTACATAAATTATGTTTTCTTTCATGTAATTAGCAAGAGTCCATGAGCTAGTGACGTATGGGATAATGACTACCCAAGATGTGGATCTTTCCACACAAGAGTCACTAGAGAGGGAGGGATAAAATAAAGACAGCCAATTCCTGCTGAAAATAATCCACACCCAAAATAAAGTTTAATGAAAAACATAAGCAGAAGATTCAAACTGAAACCGCTGCCTGAAGTACTTTTCTACCAAAAACTGCTTCAGAAGAAGAAAATACAACAAAATGGTAGAATTTGGTAAAAGTATGCAAAGAGGACCAAGTTGCCGCTTTGCAAATCTGATCAACCGAAGCTTCATTCCTAAACGCCCAGGAAGTAGAAACTGACCTAGTAGAATGAGCTGTAATCCTATGAGGCGGAGTCTTACCCGACTCAACATAGGCAAGATGAATTAAAGATTTCAACCAAGATGCCAAAGAAATGGCAGAAGTTTTCTGGCCTTTCTAAAACCGGAAAAGATAACAAATAAACTAGAAGTCTTTCGGAAAGACTTAGTAGCTTCAACATAATATTTCAAAGCTCTAATAACATCCAAAGAATGCAACGATTTCTCCTTAGAATTCTTAGGATTAGGACATAATGAAGGAACCACAATGTCTCTACTAATGTTGTTGGAATTCACAACTTAGGTAAAAATTCAAAAGAAGTTCGCAACACCGCCTTATCCTGATGAAAAATCAGAAAAGGAGACTCACAAGAAAGAGCAGATAATTCAGAAACTCTTCTGGCAGAAGAGATGGCCAAAAGGAACAAAACTTTCCAAGAAAGTAATTTAATAACCAATGAATGCATAGGTTCAAATGGAGGAGCTTGAAGAGCCCCCAGAACCAAATTCAAACTCCAAGGAGGAGAAATTGACTTAATGACAGGCTTTATACGAACCAAAGCTTGTACAAAACAATGAATATCAGGAAGAATAGCAATCTTTCTGTGAAAAAGAACAGAAAGAGCAGAGATTTGACCTTTCAAGGAACTTGCGGACAAACCCTTATCTAAACCATCCTGAAGAAACTGTAATATTCTCGGTATTCTAAAAGAATGCGAAGAAAAATGATGAGAAAGACACCAAGAAATATAAGTCTTCCAGACTCTATAATATATCTCTCTGGATACAGATTTACGAGCCTGTAACATAGTATTAATCACAGAGTCAGAGAAACCTCTTTGACCAAGAATCAAGCGTTCAATCTCCATACCTTTAAATTTAAAGATTTCAGATCCTGATGGAAAAAAGGACCTTGAGACAAAAGGTCTGGTCTTAACGGAAGAGTCCACGGTTGGCAAGAGGCCATCCGGACAAGATCCGCATACCAAAACCTGTGAGGCCATGCCGGAGCTACCAGCAGAACAAACGAGCATTCCTTCAGAATCTTGGAGATTACTCTTGGAAGAAGAACTAGAGGCGGAAAGATATAGGCAGGATGATACTTCCAAGGAAGTGATAATGCATCCACTGCCTCCGCCTGAGGATCCCGGGATCTGGACAGATACCTGGGAAGTTTCTTGTTTAGATGAGAAGCCATCAGATCTATTTCTGGAAGTTCCCACATTTGAACAATCTGAAGAAATACCTCTGGGTGAAGAGACCATTCGCCCGGATGCAACGTTTGGCGACTGAGATAATCCGCTTTCCAATTGTCCATACCTGGGATATGAACCGCAGAGATTAGACAGGAGCTGGATTCCGCCCAAACCAAAATTCGAGATACTTCTTTCATAGCCAGAGGACTGTGAGTCCCTCCTTGATGATTGATGTATGCCACAGTTGTGACATTGTCTATCTGAAAACAAATGAACAACTCTCTCTTCAGAAGAGGCCAAGACTGAAGATCTCTGAAAATTGCACGGAGTTCCAAAATATTGATCGGAAATCTCACCTCCTGAGATTCCCAAACCCCTTGTGCCGTCAGATACCCCCACACAGCTCCCCAACCTGTAAGACTTGCATCTGTTGAGATTAAAGTCCAGGTCGGAAGAACAAAGAAGCCCCCTGAACTAAACGATGGTGATCTGTCCACCATGTCAGAGAGTGTCGTAAAATCGGTTTAAAGATATTAATTGAGATATCTTTGAGTAATCCCTGCACCATTGGTTCAGCATACAGAGCTGAAGAGGTCGCATGTGAAAACGAGCAAAGGAGATCGCATCTGATGCGGCAGTCCTAAGACCCAACATTTCCATGCATAAGGCTACCAAAGGGAATGATTGTGACTGAAGGTTTTGACAAGCTGATATCAATGTTAAACTTCTCTTGTCTGACAAGGACAGAGTCATAGACACTGAATTTATCTAGAAACCTAAAAAGGTTACCCTTGTCTGAGGAATCAATGAACTGATTGGTAAATTGATCCTCCAACCATGAACTTGAAGAAACAACACGTCGATTCGTATGAGATTCTTTGAAAATGAGAAGACTGAGCAAGTACCAAGATATCGTCCAAATAAGGAAATACCAAAACCCTATTCTCTGATTACAGAAAGAAGGGCACCGAGAACCTTTGAAAAAAATTCTTGGAACTGAGGCTAGGCCAAACGGTAGAGCCACAAAACTGGTAATGCTTGTCTAAAAAGAGAATCTCAGACACTAAAAGTGATCTGGATGAATCGGAATATGCAGATACACATCCTGTAAATCTATTGTAGACATATAATGCCCTTGCTAAACAAAAGGCAGGATAGTCCTACAATAACCATCTTGAATGTTGGTATCCTAACATAACGATTCAATAATGATAGATCCGGAACTGGTCTGAAGGAATTGACCTTCTTTGGTACAATGAAGAGATAAAATAAAAACCCCAGCCCCTGTTCCAGAACTGGAACTGGCATAAATACTCCAGCCAACTCTAGATCTGAAACACATTTCAGAAATGCTGAGCCTTTGCTGTGTTAACTGGGACACGGGAAAGAAAAGAATCTCTTAGCAGGAGGCCTTAACTTGAAGGCAATTCTGTACCTTTCTGAAACAATGTTTCTGAAACCAGAGATTAAGAACGGAATTGATCCAAATTTCTTTGAAGAAAACGTAATCTGCGCCATACCAGCTGAGCTGGAATAAGGGCCGCACCTTCATAGGTACTTAGGAGCTGGCTATAGGCTTCTATAAGGCTTGGATATATTCCAAACTGGAAATAGTTTCCAAACTGATACCGCTCCTGAGGATGAAGGATCAGGCTTTTGTTCCTTGTTGTGAGGAAAGGAACGAAAATGATTATTTACCCTGGAAAGAAAGATTCCAAGTTTAATCCATAAAGCTTTTCTAGCTAAAATAGCTAGAGACATATACCTGACATCAACTCTAATGATATCAAAAGATGGTATCACCAATAAAATTATTAGCATGTTATAGAATAATAATAATGCTATAAAATTATGATCTGTTACTTGTTGCGCTAAAGCTTCTAACCAAAAAGTTGAAGCTGCAGCAACATCCGCTAAAAATATAGCAGGTCTAAGAAGATTACCTGAACATAAGTAAGCTTTTCTTAGAAAGGATTCAATTTTCCTATCTAAAGGATCCTTAAATGAAGTACTATCTGCCATAGGAATAGTAGTACATTAGCAGGAGTAGAGACAGCCCCATAACCTTAGGGATTTTTGTCCCAAAAAACTCTAATCTGTCAGATGGCACAGGATATAATTTGCTTAAACGTCTAGAAGGAGTAAATAAATTACCCAAATTATTCCATTCCCTGGAAATTACTTCAGAAATAGCATCAGGGAGATAAAACACTTCTGGAATAACTACAGGAGATTTAAAAACCTTATTTAAACGTTTACATTTAGTATCAAGAGGACCAGAATCCTCTATTTCTAATGCAAATAACACTTCTTTAAGTAAAGAACGAATAAATTCCATCTTGAACAAATACAAAGATTTATCAGCATCAACCTCTGAGACAGAAACCTCTGAACCAGAAGAACCATTATCAGTATCAGAATGATGATGTTCATTTAAAAATTCATCTGAAAAAAGAGAAGTTTTAAAAGACTTTTATGTATACTAGAAGGAGAAATAACAGACATAGTCTTCTTAATGGATTTAAAAAATAAAATCTCTTATGTTATCAGGAACACTCTGAAAATTAGATGTTGACGGAACAGCAACAGGTAATGTAACAGTACTAAAGGAAATTTTATCTGCATTAATAAGTTTGACATGACATGCAATACAAATAACAGCTGGAGAAACAGATACCAAAAGTTTATAGCAGATACACTTAGCTTGGTAGCTCCAGCACTGTGCAGTGATTTTCCTGAAGTATCTTCTGACTCAGTTGCAACGTGGAACATCTTGCAATATGTAAAAGAAAAAAACAACATATAAAGCAAAATTGATCAAATTCCTTAAATGACAGTTTCAGGAATGGGAAAAAAATGCCAGTGAACAAGCTTCTAGCAACCAGAAGCAATAAATAATGAGACTTAAATAATGTGGAGACAAAAATGACGCCCATATTTTTTAGCGCCAAAAAAGACGCCCACATTATTTGGCGCCTAAATGCTTTTGGCGCCAAAAAAGACGCCACATCCGGAACGCCGACATTTTTGACGCAAAAAAACGTCAAAAAATGACGCAACTTCCGGCGACACGTATGACGCCGGAAACAGAAAAAAATTTTTGCGGCAAAAAAGTCCGCGCCAAGAATGACGCAATAAAATGAAGCATTTTCTGCCCCCGCGAGCCTAACAGCCCACAGGGAAAAAGTCAAATTTTTTAAGGTAAGAAAAAATGATTGAAACAAATGCATTTATCCCAAATATGAAACTGACTGTCTGAAAAATAAGGAATGTTGAACATTCTGAGTCAAGGCAAATAAATGTTTGAATACATATATTTAGAACTTTATAAATAAAGTGCCCAACCATAGCTTAGAGTGTCACAGAAAATAAGATTTACTTACCCCAGGACACTCATCTACATGTTTGTAGAAAGCCAAACCAGTACTGAAACGAGAATCAGCAGAGGTAATGGTATATATAAGAGTATATCGTCGATCTGAAAAGGGAGGTAAGAGATGAATCTCTACGACCGATAACAGAGAACCTATGAAATAGACCCCGTAGAAGGAGATCACTGCATTCAAATAGGCAATACTCTCCTCACATCCCTCTGACATTCACTGCACGCTGAGAGGAAAACCGGGCTCCAACTTGCTGCAGAGCGCATATCAACGTAGAATCTAGCACAAACTTACTTCACCACCTCCATCGGAGGCAAAGTTTGTAAAACTGAATTGTGGGTGTGGTGAGGGGTGTATTTATAGGCATTTTAAGGTTTGGGAAACTTTGCCCCTCCTGGTAGGAATGTATATCCCATACGTCACTAGCTCATGGACTCTTGCTAATTACATGAAAGAAACATACAATACCCCCCCCCAACATTACAACCCACCACCCACATACCCCTAATCTAACCCAAACCCCCCTTAAATAAACCTAACACTAAGCCCCTGAAGATCTCCCTACCTTGAGTCGTCTTCACCCAGCCGAGCCAAATTCTTCATCCAAGCGTAGCAAGAAGAGGTCTTCCATCCGATTGAAGTCTTCATCCAAGAGGCATCTTCTATCGTCATCCACGCGGAGCGGCAGCATCCTGAAGACCTCCGACGCGGAACATCCATCCTGGCCGACGACTGAACGACGAATGACGGTTCCTTTAAATGACGTCATCCAAGATGGCGTCCCTTGAATTCCGATTGGCTGATAGGATTCTATCAGCCAATCGGAATTAAGGTAGGAATATTCTGATTGGCTGATGGAATCAGCCAATCAGAATCAAGTTCAATCCGATTGGCTGAGCAAGAAGTCCACGTCTGGTTGCCCCTTTTTCACATAAAGAAAGACGCGCACTCACAGGAGCGAACAACCAGCTCAATAACATTTGTTGCCTTGTATTTCAGCGCTGGACAAACCATGATAGGCGGGATCAGACTGATCTACTACAGGAAGGTTCTACTCTGTGAAAAGCATTACTGGGCTACAAAGAAGCTGCACCCAGGTGGTAAAACGCCCTAGAACAGGCTAACAATGGTATTGAGCTGGCTGTTCGTTCCTGAGCGTGCACTTCTCTCTATGTGTATTTAAGTCCCATTAAAAACGGAATAATCTGGCATAGTTTAAAAAAAAATGTACTTTTATGATTTATTTTTAAACTTTACCTCCAGATCCAGACCTCTGATTCAGCCACATGATACACAGTATTTGCTTGATCAGTGCAGGAGCACATTTATATTTGTCTCTAGTTGACCATTGCAGATGATATAAGGTATAATATCTGAAGAGGTTTTTCAAGAATTATTTCACTTGACTGCCCAGAGGCAACAAATGTTTCTAACAAATAGTTAAAATGCTTAGAAAACATTTATTTTTCATGCAGAACTTTCATAAGATAGCAGTTGCATTTATATACTATAATGTGTTTAATGTGTATCTAGCTCTGTTGATTGGATTAGCAGCAGTCTCCATTTGGTACCAGCAGTGCTCTGCAGGTCCCAAACGGTACTTCTATGTGTTTCACTCCTGTTGCGAAGTTTAAACACAAAGAGACTAATGGTAGCTAGTTTTAAAATTACATGCTTTATTGAATTAGAGAATGTATTTTTTCAACTATAAATGTCCCTTTTACTAGGCTAGGCTGATAAGAGTGTGCATGCGACTTTAGCGCTCTCTGGCAGCAGTGTTTACAACAATGTTTTTAGCAATGTTATACAACGTTGTAAACACTATTGCCAGAGATTGCTAAAGATGTGCACACTTCTAAGCTCATATGAGCCTACCTATGTTTACTCTTTAACAAAGGATACCAAGAGAATAGCGCAAATTTGAGAATAAAAGAAAGGTTTTTTTTTTAAACTGCCCAGTCTGTCTGAATCATTAAAGGGAAAGTTTACTACCTTAAAATTGTTCCCAATGATCCATTTTACCTGCTGGAGTGTATTAAATGGTTTACAAGTAGCTCCTTTACCCATATCTCAGCATTTAAAATAGCTAATTTAGCCTGTGGTATTCCCAACTATACTGAAAGTGTCTTGTCTTATGTCCAAGCTATTGACAAGAACAGCCAGGAGAAAAAAATTACACTCCCAGTGGGGTGCAGGATCGTTAAAGGACCACTCAGTGCTGTAGAATTGCATAATTAACAAGTGCATAATAAAAAGGCAATGCTATAACACACCTACTCTGAATTTAAAATAAGCAGTAGATTTTTTTTCTGACATCTTTAGTTTTTCTCCCATTTTCCGGGCCAACTGCATCATGTGACAGACATCAGCCAATCACAGACTAGTATAAGTATACCCTGTGAGCTTGTGCACATGCTCAGTAGGATCTTGTTCCCCAGAAAGTGTGAAAATAAAAAGACATTTGATAATGGAAGTAAATTAGAAAGTGTCTTAAAACTGCATGTTCTATCTAAATCACAAAAGTTTATTTTGACTTGTGTCTCCCTTTAAGTAATAAAACGTTAATTTCCATTGTCCTCGCTAAGTATTGCACTTCAGTTTTCCAGACAAATATAACAAAGAAGCAAGTCTGTGTACACAAAATGATAACTTAATGAGACCTGATATTACCTGCAAGTTCAACCCATTGTCATATACACAAATAAACCTGAAAATGCAATTTCTTACATTTTATACTCTGCAGCTGTTATAACAAGTGAATATACATTAAAGGGACAGTCTACACAGTCATCTTAAAGTCTTACCTTAGATTAAGCTGCAAATAATCTACTGCACCTTTTCTATATCATGCAGCAGGAACAGTAAAACAGTTATTTTGAAATTAAAATGGTTTCCAGACAGTTTGAAATGGCTGCCAAGCTCCACCCACTTATGACATCACGATCTGGGCTGCATATTGCTTCCAAACAAAAAAGGCTCACTAGCTGTATTCAACAGACTTTCAATGCTATTCTGCAGAGTGCAGAGTGCATAGATGCAGCCCAGATCGTGATGAATTTAAGAACGTAAAGAGCACAGCTATGAGACCTATACAGATGATGCGTTTCCTGCCTCATAGGGCACTTCCTCAGAGCTGTTGTACAGGTGTGTCTTACCTAATGAAGTACACAGACAGGAACAGGATAGAAAGCCAAACAAATCAAAATTCATCAAGGCTACACTCCCACTCTGTGTACCTATCACATACAATCTAATAATACACATATACAAGAATATAAAAACAAAGTTACAAAGCTGAAATAATTTTGTATCACCCGTGAATACATAAAGTGGACATAACTCATTGGAATACATAGTTACATCTACAATAAATTAAGTTAATAATGGGTGCAAAAACGGAAATACATGCAACTAGAGCAAAAACTTAATGCGGGTCAGAAAAAGAGCCTTCACGACTTATGAAATTATTCAAATAAATTGCAATTTAAAACATGAGCTCACCATCCAACAACACAATCTCCCAAAAAGAAACTAACTATATATATATATATATATATATATATATATATATATATATATATATATATAATAAGCCTCTGGAGCACAAGCGTCAATCAAAAATAAGGACGTGTGATATATATATGTTTGCAATGGTAAACACAAGTTATGTTTTATCAATGAAAAGTTTCACATAGCTGATTTCATCAATACCTAGAGAAGACCCTGTGCACAGAGTGTAAATCCAAAAATGTTCTTTTTTACATAACACTTGAAATTTATCTCCACCTCTGCATCCCATATTCACCAATTCAACACCTTGGAAACTAAAGGCTTTCAAGCGATTAGTATGTTTGAAAACGCTACCGACGTTTTGGGAACCTTAGCCTCAAGATAGATGCTCCCTAACTCTATCTTTGAGCATCCTTGAGGTGAGTCTCACATACTGAAAATTACACACCTTGCACGTTACCAAATAAACCACATAGGTGGAGTTACAATTAATACGTTGTCTCACCCGCATTAAGTTTTTGCTCTAGTTGCATGTATTTTCATTTTTGCACCCATTATCAACTTAATTTATTGTAGATGCAACTATGTATTTCAATGAGTTATGTCCACTTTATGTGTTCACGGGTGATACAAAATCATTTCAGCTTTGTAACTTCACTGTTTTATATTCTTGTAAATGTGTATTATTAGATTGTATGTGATAGGTATACAGAGTGGGAGTGTAGCCTTGATGAATTTTGATTTGTTGGGCTTTCTATCCTGTCTGTGTACTTAATTAGGTAAGACACACCTGTACAACAGCTCTGAGGAAGTGCCCTAGGAGGCAGGAAACGCGTCAGCTGTATAGGTATGATAGCTGTGCTCTTTACGTTCTTAAATTCATGTTTCAGTAAACGAATTGTTTTTAACGTTCCTTGCTCACTCCTCACTCTACAATAGTGTCTGCCGATATTGCTTAACCTGTGTTGGCTGGATGATATAGAAAAGTTGCAGGAGACTATTTGCAGCTTAATCTAAGGTAAGACTTTAAGATGACTAAGGTGTAGACTGTCCCTTTAAACGCAAGAGTTTTACAGCATACTGTCCCTTTAAAGTTTAATGTTAACTTTATATTCCTAGAAATGCAATAAACCCCTGTAGAAGTTTGTGATTGCGGCAAAGTGTAAAAGTGATGTGTATTACCTTTCCCAGGGGTTCCATCATCAGACCCCCGACTACTGAAGCGCAGTTTCCTTGGGTTTCTTTGTTTCCAGCTCATCCTCCGAGAGGTCTGTTGTCCATCAGGCTCTCTATCCTTACCCTGTGAAGGTAGAATCAGTCCAGCCTTCTTCACAGGGGGAGACACCTTGATTATAGCACTTGTTGTCAGGTGAGTGACCTCTGAACCATGACCCTTGCCCTGTGGTGTGTGATAAAAACTTATGCCGATCATTAAAACATTATCACTAACATACATAAGCATTGGCTGTTTTAATCAGAAACAGAAAAACACATAATTAGTGACCTCATTTGGAGCATCCAAGCCTCTCACTTGAGCAATTGAACTCTCTGATAGCAAAGGAGAGCTGGGGGGACCGATACAAAGCCGCTTTCTAGCAGGGGTACTGCTCCTGAAGTTGGAAGCCTTCACAACCTGCCGAAGAAAAATAATGCAAATGTTGCTAAAAAAAATGGCAGTCAACTTATGTATACATACTCACACATGCTTCACTGCCCCTTTAAACCTATGTTTTATATATAGAATGGACATTTGAGGTGTATTAACAGCTCTAATGCTATCAATATTGTTGGCTTATAAATCAAATGTATTTGTATAAAAAAAGTGATACAAGTTGTGATCATGCCTGACTATCATTAGATAACCACTGCAATATACATTATATACTCTAGTAGGCAAAAGCTTGCCCCTCAGGTCTGTGCTTATAGCCATACAGTGGCAGATTGGATGCTGATCTACACAAAGTCCTGACTCTTGCAGTTCCAGCACTTACTTTAGAGTCCCTTTACTAAATTGTCTAGAGTTGGCTCATGTACCCATAAGTTATGCTGCAATATTAATTTATCTGCAGTCATTAATTGTGTTTGATTGATTGCAAGCAGATAATAAGGTCTGGCAACCAGCAGTGGTTGTGTGTTGTGTTTCTAAAAGGAACACTTAATCAGGTATTAGAGACGTGCATTCGCCAGTTTCGTTCACTGTCGAATGCAGACGTAAGAGGCTGCTTGCGGTATTCGGCTCTTTTCGTAGCCAAATATCTTAGTGTGCATGTGAAACACACTAGAATCTACATCTTAGTATGTTTTACTTGCACAAGAAGATATTTGGCTCTGAAAAGTGCAGAATACCGCAAGCACGCTCTTACTTCCGCATTCGGCAGTGAACGAAACTGGCAAATGCACATCTCTATCAGGTATAGTGATGATCTGGAATGCACCAGCAGGGGTAACATCACACTTTTAATATGCACACTTGTTGTAAACTTCTTGAGATTTTAATATAAAATGTTTAGTTGTGTGCAATAAAACTACTTTGCAATATACTTACATTATTTATTTTGCCCTTTTTTATGTAATTTATTTCTGAGCTGGAAATGGATCCTGCTGACTTTGAAAGGTTTACTGATTTTTAACTCCCCTTTTGATTATGTTGTGGTTTCAATTAGCAGAGACAGCTATTTCAAATACAAACAAAACTAAAGGAGAAACTTCCCATATATTTTAAACTCTGCATCCAATATATCAAGTCATTTGAAATGGAGAAACCAGTTTTACAGTTCTCTGTCCCTTTAACCTTGCTACATATGTATTTGTCTTTAACAGATAATTGCAAAACAAAACCACTTCATACTAAAAGGACATGAAACCCAAATTTTTTGTGATTTAGACAGAACATAGCATTTTAAACAACTTTCCAATGTACTTCTAGTATTTCATTTGCTTCCTTCTCTTGTTATCCATTGCTGAACGGTTTATCTAGGTAAGCTCAGGAGCAGTAAAGAACCTAGGTGCTAGCTGCTGATTGTTATGCATATATGTATATATATATATATATATATATATATATATATATATATTATATATATATATATATATACTGTCATTGGCTCACCCATGTGTTCAGTTAGAAAACCAGTAGTGCATTGCTGCTGCTTCAACAAATGATACCAAGAGAATGAAACAAATTAGATAATAAAAGTAAATGAGAAAGTTGTTTAAAATTGTATTCTCTATCTGAATCAAAAAAGAAATATTTGGGGTTTCATGTCCCTTAATGTCTGTGGCTAGCCTTGTAAGCTGCATACTTAAAGGGACAGGAAATCCCAATTTTTTTCTTTCATGATTTAGAAGAGTATGCAATTTCTAAAACAACTTTTAATTTACTTTCTATTATCGATTATTCTTCATTCTCTTGATATCCTTTACTGAAAAGCATATCTAGATACGCTTAGTAGCTGCTGATTGGTGGCTTGCACATAGATGCCTCGTGTGATTGGCTCACCCATAGTGCACTGCATTTCTTCATCAAATAATATCTAAAGAATGAAGCAAATTAGATAACAGAAGTAAATAGGAATGTTGTTTAAAATTGTATTCTCTACCTGAATCATAAAAGAAAAAAATGTGGGTTTTAGTGTCCCTTTAAGCTCAGACCTGGGTCCTCCAAATGGTGGTAAGCAGTCAGTGGAGTGTAGCTATTGAAAAGGCCACTGCAGCAACAACGTGTTATCTTGTTTTAAAAAAATGTTTAGACTGGCTGATGTTATTCTATAGCAAGACAACCGAAATGCCTCTCTAATACCGCATTTTTGTTTCTGTGGAGTTGTCTAATTATGGAATATATATCATACATGTCATTTTAAATGTATTGTATCTGATACAAGAGATTGAAGAGTCAGTAGATATCAATGCAGATTCTTACCTGTCCACTTACTGTCAGGAGAAGTTTGGCTGGAGTTCCCCTGAGCCGCCATCTTTACGCTTTCCATCACAATGTGCACACTCCATTTTCCTTCCCACACAAGAGACCTAGAGAACACAATGCGTATGGTGTAACTGTGTCATAAGAAGCAGGAGCATTAGGCACTGTCAGAACTTGCCCCATGTTTTTACAACCGTGGGTCAAGACAAAACATTAACTAGTTGTGATCTGCAATGAATACCCACATACAAAATAATCAACACTGAGGATACAGGAGAGGCGGAAGAGGAGCGCAAACTGATCAGCTAAAGGATTAAAACACAAACTGAACTACTCCATAAAATGGTTCAATTAGGAATAGTTCCAATACTTTTGCATAGTACTTGTATTACTTTACCGTTGTTTCCTTAAATTCTAACATATTGAAGTGTGTACTCCAGACTCCAGAATCATAAAGGGACATGAAGCCAAAAATTCTGGCAGGAAATAGTGCTGTCATCTACTGCAAATGGATAACATCCCGCAAACTGCTTATAGTGCTACAGATACATGCACACATCCCCTGAACTTACAGCTCTGCTTTTCAAGAAAGGATACCAAGAATACAAATAAAATTTTGATATAAGTAAATTAGAAAGTTGTTTAAAATTACATGCTCTATCTGAATCATTAAACAAAAATGTTGGGTTTCATGTCCCTTTAAAGCTGCAACAATCTACAGTGATTGCATGATCATTATTGTAGATCATTATTATCAGTCTCTAACATGCCTCAGGAGTAGGGTTGCCATTTTCAGCCATGTTTTCCTGGACACTTATGAGTTACACATGCTGCGGGGTGTGAAGGGAGGAACATGTATTGTGTTTCTGGACAACACTATTCATCGTTCCTCCCTGCAGCATGTGTAACTTATAAGTGTTCTGGATTTTAAGGGACGGGTGGCAACCCCTACTCAGGAGACAAGATAAAATAAAGAATAATTCAAGATTATTTTCCAAAAGGTATGTCCTTAGATTGAAAATAATATGCATTAAAGGGACACTAAAGGCAAAATTAAAAAATCATGATTCAGATGGAGAATATAACTTTAAGCAATTTTCCCAATTTACGTAGACTATCAAATATTTTTTTTATAAGAGACTTATCAATTTACTTCTATTAGCAATGTACTTTGTTATTAAAAAGCATACCTAGGTCGGCACAGAGGCAGCAAGTGCATTACTGGGAGCTAGCTGGTGATTGGGTGTACACACATATGCCTTGTCATTGAACACCTAATGTAGTAGTGCATTGCAGCTCTGGAAGTGGCCGTGTTAAATCATGGGCTAAACTTATTTCTCTATAAAACATAATTTTGCAGTTAATTTTGCAATCCATTAATTGTTATGATATAATATAATCATTTGGTGTTCCTTTTAAACATTTTCTAAAGGCTTAGCTAGTTTGTGATGTCTAGAGTGGTGGTCATTACCTGCAGTTAATAGAGAGGGTTCCTAAGTGCCTGCGGGCTCAGCATCCCCAGCAATAAGCTGCGGCATAACTTGTGTATCTGGGGTGTAGTAGCTCCAGTCACCCAGGCTGAAGAGAAGCAGCTGTTTGGGAAGGGGAAGTGGGATAGGGAGCTGAAACTCATCCGACTTCCCTTACTGTGAAAATAATGGGCGGCACCTTGTCAAGGGAGGAACAAAGGAATGGACGTGTGCGTTAGGGATGTAGGAACAAGTGACAAAGGTTAAAGTGGGGGAAGCTCTATAATTGGACCAAGTAGGATAATCCAGACCCAGGGGGCATTTACAGAGTGGCACTTAGATTCTGGCTAATAGAGATTTGGGTATCAGCATGATCTGTGCGAGTTTCATTCTGCTGAACGAATCTTTGAGACTGCTACCTAGGGCTGGGTTTTGACTATTTGATTGGCATTTGGTTTTTATTTTATTCTTGGGTGAGACAGCACATGGTCTTCAGGACCTGACTGAAAGAAAAAATAGACAATGGCAGAAGTTGATGCCTTTAGCTTCAATGGCCTCCCAATCTTCATCTCTGAAAAGGGGATATGATACCCATTTTGTATCTTTCATGATTCAGATTGAGCATCGCAATTTTAAGCAACCTTTCTAACTCACCTTCTATAATAATTTTTTCTTCATACTCCTTGGTATCTTTATTTGAAAAAGCAGGAATGTAAGCTTACAAGCCTGCCCATCTTTGGTTCAGACCTGGGTAGCGCTTGCTGATTGGTGTCTAAATGTAACCACCAATCAGCAAGCATACCAATGATACTGAAACAAAATGGACCAGCTCCTAAGCTTACATTCCAGCTTTTTAAAATAAAGATACCAAGAGAACAAATAATTGATAATAGGAGTCAACTGGAAAGTTGCTTAAAATTGTATTCTCTATCTGAATCATGAAAGAATAAATTTGGGTTCAGTATCCCTTTAAACTATGAACTTATTCATTAAACAATGGATTCAGCTGCAAAGATAGAAGCTAGTGGTACCAAGAGTACAATTAAATAGATTACTGGTCAGGTAAAACAGAATTGTACCTCTGGGGGTGAAAAAATTAGTCTGATACGATCTGTAGGAAGAAGGTATAAAATGTATTATTATTGTGAAAAAATGCATGTAAAAAGGGAAAATGATAAGGTTTGTAAAGGTGAAAACACAGTATGGTAAAACGTGGGGTTGTTGAAAAACAAAGATATTTTATGTGAGATAAATATCTAAAAATTTTCTGGAGAGCAGAATGAGGGGTTGGTACAATGTATGGGGGGGGGGGGGGCACAAAATAAGTACATTGTACTTTCGGTAAAAAGAGAATATTGTTGCCGGATTATAACCAATTAACAAATGAGTATAGAATAACAAGTAGTTGTTGCACTACGGCGGGGTATTTGGGAACTGTTCAGGAGGTTCTATATCAGACACAGGAGCGTTCTCCACGAATAAAGCTCTTTACTCCGTTTCACACCTGATGAACCTGCGCGCGGCGGATCCAGCAGTGACCACAGGGCTTAAAATTCCACACGAGACATACCGCGTGGGAAGAGTTGGTCGCAGTTATGTGACAGCATGAAACCAATGATTAGCGTAACATGGGGCGGGGCCTATCAAAGTATATATAAGGTGTTCAGCAGGAGGGCAAATGGGGCGAGCGCAAGCTTGTTACAAATGTTGTGTTTGTGGGTTGTTATAAAATGGCGGGAGTTAGTTGAGTTGTTGAAGTGGAGGCGGCAGTGAGGAAAAGGGTGGGCTAGGGTGTAGGAAGATGTGGAAATTGAGAAGAGCAAAATTTAAAATAGGTTAGAAGCAACTAGGGTGGAGATAATCCTTCGTATTTAAAAGGGTGGTAATATTTTTTTTTTTTACTTTGGTTACTTAAAACAAACTTTTTTACATACACCCAGGTAGTATTTGGATAATTTTTTTTATCAAGATTATATTTATGAGTCCCTCTATCATATCTGCTGCCTCTTTACCCCACCAGACTATGGACGTGTACATAATTGAATGTTGTGCATAATTTGCTTATCCCAGTTGATTTTTGTCACACAATGTGCCACATAAAGGAATGTGCTGCAAATAAGAACCTGATTCCAAACAAAGATGACCTGATATGTGGGCACCAAGCTGAAGGGGGTAGTTTGTTGGGCAGGGATGCAAAAGTATTAACAGCAGCCTTTTCAAGATGGCCACTTCCAACCAGAATTTGCACATGGCGCTCAAAACTTTCTTGGGCAGTGTAACATTTTTATGGTGGTGGTCATCTTGAAAATGCCACCCTACATAACATAACACTGTAAGCACTGAAGGTTTAAGAAAGAAAAAACTATGTTAACTACTAACTTACACGGGTTGCCAAACTGTAGCAGGCTCCTAGACATTGCTGCTAATGGATAATCTGTCTATGCCTAAGCACTTAGATAACCTTGGTTCCAATCCTAAACATAATATTTTATGCTCCTGAAGTTGAAGGCTCTCACAAAAGATAGGGGCAGTTCTGGAATGTTGGGGGGTAAACACCCCAGGCTGCAGAGCTCCAAGCATAGGGCATTGAGGCCTAGGATTTGAGTTAGGAGGCCTTTTGGTGGAGTAGTGGATGTGCTACGGCTGGAGTAAGGGTAGTCGGAGTAATTGTGGCTGTTTCTTGTGCTTTACTGTAGTGGGCACAGTTGGGTTGTCTGAAGATGTAGCTAGGCAGGAAGGAACAATGGAAGAGATGGGGAGTTTTTTACCTCCTCCCTTAGTTTGAGCACAGTGTGGTTGCTGGGGACACTTTTGCACCCACATGGCCCTTTAAAAACTGCCACTGCAAGAGATCATGTGTTCCATGTAGAAGGTAGTCACCTGATAAAATATATTATGGAATCTCTAAACTTAATAGAAATAATATGTCCTTTACAACTAGATCATGTTAGTGGTCATGAGGGCCTGTAAGAAGGGCTGGTTTTGAGTAACATAAGCATTAGACAGATGGTCATGGTATGATTTTTTTTCAGCCGCCTCTGCGGTATTAAAATTCTCATATAGTTTGCAGTTTTTGCAGGCAAAGACAGCTATTTCAAATGACAAATGTGACTGTATGTGCAAACCAGTGCACACTGCTGAATATTTTGATTTACAGCACCTGTAGTTTAATCAAACAGGATAAAAAACAATATATTACACTGGGCCTGTTCTTTGAAAAAGTTGAACAATGTCCTATAAATCACATTCATCCCTGGCATGACTCACAAATTAATTTCTTTTTTCACTTCTGCATTTTTTTATTCTGCTTCCTTCTTGTATATATATTTTTTTTCACATCCTGTGTGACAGCACAGCTCTGAATAGATTATGTTCTCTTTCTAGGAGGCTCAAAATAATCTTTGTATTCCTCTTAACCTTTTGATCCCACATCCCTAAGCTCAGTTTTGAGTTATGCCTCTTCCAGAATGCTATGGTTTGTGCAGTCTAAGATTTTATTTTGTAATCATTTTCCTTCAGTCAAGCTGGTGCCAGAGATTATGATACAAGACAATTTAACAGGAGGGCTGGGTTTACATTCATCTGAACTCCTTCAGTTTCCCAGTTACACTGCCACATGCATGGGCACCTAGCTATAAGGGGCCTGGAAAGCTAAGCTACCCCCAGATCACTGTAGGTGCAGAAACAGATATATTCAGTTGGTTCAATCCACAGGTTCCTCCTCCAGCAGTGCCTGCTGAGTGATGGTTCACTTGGCCACAAGCTTGTTTCCTTCAAATAAATTGGCATTCGAAGTTCCTCTGGGCAGTTCCTTTGGACAGTTTCTACTGTTGGGCTACTTTGAGCCTGAGTCTAACAACCTGTAATTTTTTATTATACACAATAAAGGGACATGTTTTAACATGTTTCCAGCATTATTTCAACTGTTCCCAAGCTGGTGCGGCATGTGTTTGAGTGATTAAACCTACCTCCTCTTGTTCCTGGCCAGGTCCTTAGGCCTAGATGGCATGAAATAAGTATTGTCTAAAGCTTTTTTTTTTATGTTAGGGTGTAGCTACACTGACTGAGGGTGTCACTTGGGGCCTTTTTTGGGGCATTCCCAGTTCCAGGTGCAAATAGAGCTACATTTCCCAGTCCAGCTAACTTAAATAAGATATATATTCTGCATAACTAAAAGGATTCCCATCTCAGCTGTGCAAAAAGTTAATTGACCTGGTAGTCACTTTCCAAAAGATTCTGATTACATATTTTGGCACATGAGATGTATGCCTTCAGTAAGGTCTTTCGTTATGGTCTCTAATGGTGCAAGTGGACATAGTAGTGTAAACAGCCTTTTCAGCCATGATTTTTCATTATAATTCTATCCATCCAGAAGCTGAATTTGTTAATCTAATAAAACTTTATTATCCTAGTTAAAAATGGGGTATAGCAACCCTGAGCAAGCACAAATGTGCAGCACAGACAGCTGTTCTGTGCTCGCTGCATAAACAAAGTGTAGGGAGCGTATGCAGGGGAACGAAATAAGACATGGGGCTTCTGGGCTGGTAATAGTTAAAAGGTTTGGCTTTGTGTGATGTAGGAACACCCTGAGGGGGATAAGAGCCTCATTATTGGCGGAAGCGGACAAAGGGGGGGTGGCTTCAGAACAGGTACATAAGGGGAGGTGCTTAAACTAACCTTTTGTTTTCACAGGAAGCACTCACACAGGCAACTCACAGCTCGTGAAGAATTCAGAAGATGTCGACCAGGAATAGGAAAATTCCAAAAAGATACCTGGACGATGGGGAATCTGTATGGAGGACTAGGGCCCTGCAGGAGCAAAGGAAGTTACGGAGGAAGGAGAAGGACAAATCTGGACAAAAGCCAGCCAAAGGAGCATCGCCGGACAGTGCGGTTGGTGGTTTGGTGATTCCTTTACTGAAAAATGATGTAGTATCAGATCCGGAGGAGGTGTCACCCAATGCAGGTCCCATCATAGCAGGTAACAGCGCAGACATTATGGGGTGGACAGGCGAGGACTCCGGCGAGTCGCAGGAGAGCATTGGGGTGCCCCAATGTTTTAATTCGCCCCCTGACTCTCCCGGGGGGGGGTACTCCTCTGGCCCACGGTGGTTGGGAGGGCCCACGGCACTGTAGGCCTAGTGTGGTTTTAGAATCCAAGATGGCCGTGGGGCGTTAGCGCACCGCGTGCGTTGGCCCTGGAAGATGACGTCACGGCGGCGTGGTGAAGTTTACATTGTAAATGAGAGGGGTGATTTGGGGCCTAGCAGTTGCACGCAGCAGGAGTAGGGGCTTCATCGTCAGGGCGAGCGGGTATGGCAGCGTTCTTAGCCGGATGTTAGCGGTAAGGGCCCAGGTGGTTTTCACAGTTATGGCTGGGATAGTGAGGCAGCCTGATAGGGCAGGGGTCCCAAAGAAAGTAGGGGGAGACAGGAGTATGGGGATAGCTGGTGCTGCGGTCCCAGTGCGTTTTATGAGGAAGGGTGGGAGAACAGGAGATTTAGGGACACAAGAGAAGACGGATCATTCAGGATGGAAGGAAGGTGAGTTAGCGCATACAGGGAACTTGGGCAAATTTGTAATTACAAAATGGAAAGCAAAGCTCTAGGAAGACCTTTGAAGCGAACAGGGCAGGCCTAGGATAATTAGGGACATGGAGGGGAATACCTATATGATGATGGAGCCAGTAGGGGAACCGGTAGG
This sequence comes from Bombina bombina, assembly GCF_027579735.1. Taxonomy (NCBI): domain Eukaryota; kingdom Metazoa; phylum Chordata; class Amphibia; order Anura; family Bombinatoridae; genus Bombina; species Bombina bombina. Next base: position 55,720,985 of record NC_069499.1, on the reverse strand, counting down.
CAGTAGTAGCAAGGGAAGCATGGAGGAGAGGGATGCTAAAAATCAACAGGGTACCACGAGGGTGCAGCGCACTCTACATAAAGAAAAGGCCATTAATAATAATTATGATAATCCTTTACAGAGTACAGGGGAGCAGCGCGCTAAGGATGGACAAGCGGTGTCAGCAGCTAAGACTATGGAATCCTTGGAAGCAGAATTTGGTCAGAGAGCAGGGACAGTGGCAACGCAGCAGAAGGAAGGAGCTGTGGCATCTAAGAATGTGGAGGTAGCTACAAGGAGTGACGGCATGTAGAAACCTAAACAGGGTAAGCGGATTATATGTAGAAACAATAGCATGTATGAGAGCTCTTCTGATTTTGATTCTGATGATAAGGGCAAGGGCGATGGTTGTAATAGAATACTAAAAATAGTAAGAAAGATTTAGGCGAAGCAAGGAAAAGGGGAGGATAAGGAGAAAGTAAATGGAGGATGCTGCGGGGGAAGATGGAGGAATTTAAAGGGGACACTGAACCCAAATTTTTTTTCTTTTGTGATTCAGATACAGCATGCAATTTTTAAGCAACTTTCTAATTTACTCCTATTATCAAATGTTCTTCATTGTCTTGGTATTTTTATTTGAAAAGCAAGAATGTAAGTTTAGATGCCGGCCCATTTTTGATGAACAAGTGCTGTCTAGGGTTCTGGACTTCCTTTTTCAAATAAAGATAGCAAGAGAACATAGAAAAATTGATAATAGGAGTAAATTAGAAAGTTGCTTAAAATTGCATGCTCTATCTGAATCACAAAAGAAAAAAGTTGGGTTCAGTATCCCTTTAACGCAGATGAGGGGAGGAAGGGAAAGGTAAAGAAAAATGTAAAGAAAAATACGGAATGCTATACAACCTACGGAGGATTTGCTTGGAAAGACTATGATGCAGAACTTAGGAGGGGTAATATGCAGCTTGGTGATAGAGGGCGCAAGGATTGGGGTAAAAATTCTAGATATGTATACAAGGTTAATGAAAGTGGCAGATAATCAAGGGGGCAGAATATGAATGTTGAGAAGTTAGTTAAAACTGAGTTTAAAGGGACACTGTACCCACATTTTTTCTTTTGTGATTCAGATAGAGCATGGCATTTTAAGCAACTTTCTAATTTACTCCTATTGTCAAATTTTCTCCATTCTCTTGGTATCTTTATTTGAAATGCAAGAAAGTTTAGATGCCGGCCCATTTTTGGTGATCAACCTGGGTTGTTCTTGCTGATTGGTGGATAAACTCATCCACCAATAAAAAAGTGCTGTCCAGAGTTCTAAATAAAAAAAAAAGCTTAGATGTCTTCTTTTTAAAATAAAGATAGCAAGAGAACGAAGAAATTGATAATATGAATAAATTAGAAAGTGGCTTAAAATTTCATGCTCTATCTGAATCATGAAAGAAAAAATTTGAGTTCAGTGTCCCTTTAAGAAATGCTGGGCTTTCAAAAAAAAAAAAAAGATGTGATAGAGGCAATGACTGTAAATATAGGCATGCATGTAGATACTGTAGCGGAGGGCATGCGGGGGTCGACTGCAGGAGGAATAATGGTAATAACGGAGCGGGGAGGGGTTCCTTTTTCGTAAACCAAGGAAATATGGGTAGAGGACAACCGGTGGAGTCTGGCCTCAACGCCATTGAGGGCAGATAAGATAACGCAGGAATTGAGAAGTTAACCTATACACGGAGGTAGGCAGCTATTAATTGAGGGCATAAATAGGGGCTTCATAGTACCAGTAAAAAGGGAAGTCGAGGGGGCAACCAAAGCTAGGAACCTAAAGTCTGCCTATGATTTCCCTGAGATTTTGTTAGAATTGAAAAAGAGGTGGTTTTTGTTTGGGAGAAACCTTTTGTAGACGGATGGTCCCTAAAAAAGAAAAAGGTAAATTCAGAATGATACATCATTAATCTTAACCGAAGGGTAAATCAGTAAATGATGCTATCGATAAGCTTGACGCTGCAGTCCAGTACCAGTCATTCGACAATGCAGTAAACCTAGTGAGAAAAGCAGGCAAAGGGGCGGGAATGGCAAAAATAGATATTGAGTCTGCATTCAGACTATTGCCATTGAATCCCGAGAGTTTTAAGCTAATGGGGTGTAAATTCCAAGGAAGGTTTTACATAGACAAATGTTTGCCAATGGGCTGTTTAATCTCTTGTTCGATCTTTGAGAAATTCAGTTCATTTCTGCATTGGTTATTGGTAAAGAGGTTAAGAAAGGAGTCAATGGTCCATTATATAGACAACTGCATGGTAGTCAGTACGGCGGGATCTGGGGTATTTAGGCAAATGAAGGACGGTTTGATTGAAATGTTGGGTGAGCTGAGGGTGTCGGTTGCAAAAGAAAAAACGGAAGGCCCAGTGTCGCAATTGGCTTTCCTGGGGAAGAGTTGTAGACTCAGTAAGAGGACAGTGTGAGTTACCCGAGGACAAAGTTGAAAAAGCTAGACAGGCAGTGGGGGGGAATGCTGAAGAGGAAAAAAGTGACACTGAGGGAGATGCAAAAGTTGTTGGGCATCTTGAATTTTGCCTGTAAAGTTATACCGGTAGGCAGAGTTTTTAAAAGACGCTTGGAGCTGGGCACGAAAAGGGCCAAAAAACCTGAGCATTTTATTTGAATATCTGGGGCAATGAGGGAGGACCTCAGAGTGTGTGATGATTTTCTAAAGGATTTCGACAGTATAATAATATAGGTGTAGGAAGTGTCTGGGGAGGAGATTGAATTATATACAGATACGGCAGGAAGCACAGGGTTCGGAGCATACTGGCAGGGCAGATGGTGCGCGGGCGAATGGCCTGAGTTATGGAGCGAGAAGAACTTAGTGCTATTAGAGCTATTTCCCATAGTGGTGGCCATTGAACTGTGGGGGGAGAAGTTGGCAAACAAAAGCATAGTTATGCTGGCCAGACAACAAAGTAGTTGTAGATATCATTAATAACCTATTGGCTTCATCCTTACCAGTTATCAAGTACTCAGTATCAAGGCATTTAGTATTGAAATGTTTGAAATTGAACATATGTTTTAAAGCAAAACACATTCCAGGGTACAAAAACGTAATGGCGGACGCCCTTCCGCATTTTCAATGGGTAAAATTTAGGAGCCTGGTCCGCAATGCTAGGATAGAAGGTGATTAGATAAAACAGAATGGAGGGGCGCCTCATGTGTGGTATCATCTATTAATTAACAACGAGTAACAGAACTATTGCCAAATGGGTACTCACAAATTTGGAGAGCACACTTATGTGCTGGTAGGGGCGGGCTGCAGAATTAGAAAGGTGTGACAGCTCACCCACTTGAAGGCGCTCTTGGCGTAAGATGGTGGTGCTATAAGGGAGACAAGAAATACGGGCACCACATGTGCAGACTATTAATGGTACAACCACAACAGATTCCTTAATGTGGAGGGTACTCACATATTCCCAGAGCACACCAATGTGCTTGTAGAAGCAGGCTGCAGATTGGTAGAGGTGTGGCAGCTCACCCAAACTCTAGGTATCTTGATATTTGTATGATAATGTGTTCCCTCAGGTGCTGGGCTGGTCTCTCATAGGTGAACAACAGGATAAAAGATATATCCAAATTTATTTAAAAAAGCATAAAAGTTTAAAAACAACAGCACAATGATTGCTGATGAGAGTGGATAACAGGGTGTCCAATAATCACCCAATCATGCAACGCGTTTCACGGTTCACAGACCGTTTCATCAGGCATAAAAAATCAAAGTTATCCACTCCCATCAGCAATCATTGTGCTGTTGTTTTTAAACTTTTATGCTTTTTTAAATAAATTTGGATATATCTTTTATCCTTTGAATGGATTCATTTCTACCCACCATCTGCCATTGTTCACCTATGAGAGACCAGCCCAGCACCTGAGGGAACACATTATCATACAAATATCAAGATACCTAGAGTTTGGGTGAGCTGCCACACCTCTACCAATCTGCAGCCTGCTTCTACAAGCACATTGGTGTGCTCTGGGAATATGTGAGTACCCTCCACATTAAGGAATCTGTTGTGGTTGTACCATTAATAGTCTGCACATGTGGTGCCCGTATTTCTTGTCTCCCTTATAGCACCAACATCTTACGCCAAGAGTGCCTTCAAGTGGGTGAGCTGTCACACCTTTCTAATTCTGCAGCCCGCCCCTACCAGCACATAAGTGTGCTCTCCAAATTTGTGGGTACCCATTTGGCAATAGTTCTGTTACTCGTTGTTAATTAATAGATGATACCACACATGAGGCGCCCCTCCATTCTGTTTTATCTTATCTAGTACCACCTGGACCATCCAGTGAGGAGGAGGCAGCCGCTACAGCAATCGCTATCCTTTGAAGAACGTATAAAGGACTGTCTAATTTTTCACAATTGCAAGTGTATTTTCACTACAGTATCTAAGAATTTACTGTTTTCTGCCTTTATTGTGTATATACTCATCTATGATAGCTTAACATTGCCCCATCATATATACTTTTGTTCTAGATTATTGAATATACTGCATCTTGAGCGCCCCCTTCAGTGATTAGGTTTTTACAGATAGAAGGTGATTGCTGTCCTATTTATATCTGGCAGATTGGCAACGAATAGACGGGATCAAGGAATCGGTGGAGAAATCCCTGGCCCCAAGGACATGGTTAGCGTATAAAAAATACTGGGAACAATGGCGGGAGTTTGAAACAGCACATTGGGGGATGAAGGAAAGTTTCTGGAATGGTTGATGCAGGTAAAGAAGGGACAGTTGGGTACCGTGCTAGCAGAATGTCTTATTTTGCGCAATTATATGGGGAAATAGACTGGACCAAGAGATTCATAGTAAAGAAAATTGCTAGGGCAAGGGGAATAGGTGAAGAAAGGAAGTTGGATAAAAGGGAACCCATAACAAAGGACAAACTAGAAGTTATGATGGTTTGCGCTGCAGGAAGTTTATTTTAATCAGAAGGAAGCAGTAATATTCAGGACGGCTTTCACTTTTGCATTCCATGAGGCAATGAGGATTGGGGAGCTACTCCCAAAGAATAAGAAAGAAGGAAGGGGGGGTTTGGATGAAAGTGATGTCAGAATAAGGGACGAGGCTGTAATGGTTCTCATTAGGAAGTCAAAGACGGACAGAGCAGTTAGAGGGGTATGGGTAAATATGAGGGCATCACAAATGCTAGGTTGCCCGGTAGCATGCGCAAAGGAGTATATGGCAATAGTAAGAGGCAAAGGCCGTGCCTTTTTGAGACATATGGACGGTTCTGAGGTAACCATATATCAGTTTAAAAAAAGTATTGAACATGGTCATATTAAAGTTTGGTTGGGACGAGGCATATATTGCTCCTCACTCATTTAGAATAGGAGCAGCAACTTTAGCAGCAGGGAAAGGGTGCACACCAGAGCAGATACAAAAACTAGGGAGATGGAAGTCATCGGCATACAAGTCACATATTACGCTGAAAGGAGGAAAGAATAAATAAAAAAAAATGGTGTTATTTAATTTCCATTCCAGAAAGAGCATTAAGGGTGTGGATCGTAGGACATTCCTAAGTGTATTGGGCTCAAGCGAGAGCAACAGCGTCATCACAAGGCGGGCATCTAGGTTTCTCGCATCAGCAAGCTAGTGTTGCGTGCTTAGGAAAGAGAGGAATGCTATGGGATGAACTGGTCCCAACAATACAGCAAGCAAGATAAAGGTGGGGTTGCCCCGACGTGTTAATAATACACCTCGGGGGAAACGACATAAGAGCTTACCCGCTAAAGGAGCTGGAAGAGAAGGTTAAGGAGGTAAATGGATAAGCATAGCCGTCTGTTAAAATAGTGTGGTCAAATATAATATCGAGGATATATTGTAGGAATTTGTACACACGGAGGGCAGGTTATAGGTCAAGGAGGAAATTGAACCAGTTAGCGGCCAAGGAAGTAGGGGGACTAGTGTTAGAACATCCACTGAGAGAGGAAATATTTTGTTGCGATGGGGTACATCTCACGCACAAGGGGAATGACCAACTCTTGGCGGACATCCGGATGATGCTGCAAGTATTGACGAAGGTAAGGAAAGGTCACATAGGTCAAATAGAATAGGTGGCTGAAAAAGGGAGCTCTTTTGTGGTGGTGAAATTCAGGTCCGTCACGTGGGCAGGGAAGAGAGAGGATTGGAGGATCCTGTGGCATACACTAGCCTAGAGTGGTTATCCGGTGGTCTATACTGGGCGGGCTATGCCACGGGTTCTTCTTACCCCCTTCTGCTATGCCACAGGGGAGTTTGTGATCTTCCCCCTAATACGTGGGACCCAAAGTTCATATTGTATGCAAATAAGGGTGCATTTTATGAGAATTATATTTGTTTATGTTGGCAAATTTTTACTTTCCGATTCTAAAACTGCCTTTTGTTGACAAAAATTAATTAAATATTGACCTTTCCATTTTTTGCCCAAATTACGGTGTCTGTGTGGTTATTTCAGGTTAATACATCGGGGTCTATTTAATAAGGTGCAAGCGGACATGATCCGATATTGCGGATCATGTCCGCCGCACATCGATAAATGCAGACAGCATATGCTGTTGGCATTTATCATTGCACCAGCAGTTCTTGTGAACTGCTGGTGCAATGCCGCCCCCTGCAGATTCGCGGCCAATCAGCCGCCAGCAGGGCGTGTCAATCAACCTAATCGTCTTGGATCAGGTTGATTTTTGGCAATGTCTGTCCGCTGCCTCAGAGCAGGCAGACAGGTCATTGACAGCGGTCTTCATAACTTGTGTTTCTGGCGAGCCTAAAGACTCGCCATAGACACGGGGCATCAAGCTCCGTTCGGAGCTTGATAAATAGACCCCTCCGGGTAAACATGGAGGGCAAATAGGGGTCTAAGTTGGGTAATGGTAAGCGAATAGAAGCCTCCAAGACCTTATGTGTGTTTGCTCTGGGTTGCTATACCCCGTTTTTAACTTGGATAATAAAGTTTTGTATTTTATTCTGCAAGACGATTCTTCTTCTGTTTGAACTTTGCCTACCAGCATTTTCGTCTGTGCACGTATACTGAACTAGCAGGAGCCGTTCTTTCCCATTGAAAGAAAGACCGAGTCACGTGAGTCGGACGTTGCTGACGAGGGCTTCTCTGTCAGGACGCTATTACCCGGTAGCTGAGAGTTCCGCTGGTGTGTGGAAGGGCAGAAAGTTTATGCCCGTGCCAACGAGGTGGAAACAGCAACACGCTACGGAGCTAGCAGGTATTGAGCCCAACATGATGAGAGGTCTTGTATCAGGATAAGATGTATTCCGAATTATCCACATACGCTGTGTGGTTTGAGAGACTTTATCCAGTATTTGGGGAGCACCTTATACATATACTGTATATTGGCACATATTCATTGTGGTTCAGGACTTTCCTTTCACCCCCCCCCCCCCCATTTTTCGACTCAAATTATCATAGTCCCATGTCTTTCAAGACAATGATGTCACTTATCAATGACCCCTGATCTCACATCAGGATGTAACATATCCTAAAGTGATATCACTGTATCGGTCAAGGCATTAGCTGCTCCTTTTTGGGAGTCTGCTCATTTTCAACAAGCTACAACTTCAAAGTTGTTTTATTTTCACGTTTATGCTTCTACTGAAACAACCTTGAGTGCAATGTCAGACAGTAATGGCTGAACTATAGTCACCTTACTTGCTGCATCTGTTTCTTATGGAACTGGTTTTTGAGTCAGTAGTCATCTGCTCTGAGCTCTGCTGTCAGTATCAACACACAGAACTAGATATAATGTGTAACTATGATTTAAATATTATTTGTAGGTACTGTTAGTACAGACAGTGACGCATTTACATTAACTACTCTGGTTTCTTATTATGTAGATTATAAAAGCTTTATTTCAAATGTTCACTGGTGCAGTTTAATTGGAACCTTATCAGTTTGGGAGTAAAATAAATATTTGGCTTCTCTGTTGTAGGCTTTTTTGTGACAGAGGATTTCCTTTCATGCACCTGGCAACTATACTTGTGTGAAAAACTGGGTGATGTTGTGAAGCTTTTCCTCTCAAATTATTAAAATGTCTACAGCAAAAACTGTTACAAGGATGTTATGCTCAAAACTATTATCACCCTCCTGAATAGAAGAATTTAAATATTAAAATAGGTGTCGCGAGCCTCTATGAACTTAAAGGGACATTCCGGTCAAAAGTTAAATGCACATAGATTAATTACATCTTTAAATAGAAACATATTTGCAATATACTTGTATTAGCAAAAATGCTTCTAATAAAAGTTATTATTGTTTTAGCGTTAGCATTTTTCTCTGCACGTGCATGTGAAGCATAGCTAGATATTCTCAGTTCACCAGCATTTTAAAAACTGTACCTGCTCAGAGTGCCAGTGGGGACTGTATCATGTCAGCAATTAACAAATTGAGTCATTACCAGATGGTACAAGCATTAAAATGCTGGTGCACGGTGCATACTTAAATACACTTTTGAAACAGCTGGAGCTTTTATTAGAAACATTTTGCTAATACATGTATATGACAAAAATACTTCTATTTAAAATTGAAATAAATCCATGTGGATTAATAATTTTGGCTGGAATGTCCCTTTAACAACAAGGCCCTTTGTGAACCTAACTAGTGTCTGAATCTAGTCCACTGAGTATTAGAAAAAGTACACAACTGATTTACTGCACTTTTTTTGTAAAATAAAATAATAAATTGGGATGTGTAAATGCCGCTCATTCATATGGATGACAGAACATTTTAAGTACTGAGACCCTTTAAGCAATAACTCTAAAAGTGTAGCAGAATTTTGTTCATGGCTGACAACAAGCAATAAGACATAAGCACAGCAAGTCATAGAAAAGAAAAAAACTTTATTACAGAACAAGAATATGAACAAGAGACAAAACAAACATGGGGTTCATTAAAGGATACTGAATGTAAAGTTTTCTTAAAATCTACAAAATAGGATGTATTCAAGCTTCAAAAGTTCTTCTGACGGGAGATTTGCAGGATCTCATTTTTACGCTCAGTGTGGAGGTAACACAACAGAAACTCAAGTGGTTTGATTTTCAATTTTTTTTCTTTAATAAAATATATAACAATAGTGCAAAATATGAAATGTTTTAGATTGATGCAGCGCAATGATATGTAGCCCATGGCAGGTGGAGGGTTTAATAAATGGTAAACAGATAAGTATGTGGCAGTTTTGGTTTAAAGAGACTTTTTACTCATGTGCGTCGCTTTGCTCTGAGATAAGAAGCAGCAGTAAGTTATATCACCTCAGACTCATTTATCCTGAGTGAATAACAGGACCTGCTCGCGTACACTTGGTGTAAAGTGCATTTGCTTGTGTATAATAAATTGGAGCAGCAGATTCTGCATGTCCATTAACTGCTCACCCTGAATATGGGTGGACAGGTTCCCTAGCTTGGAACATGTTCTGTCCACTACATAGTAAATGGGAGTACTTTATTTGAATCATGAAAGTTTTTACTTAAATGAACACTCTGCTACACATAATGTTGGGTCTATTTAGCAGACAAAGCACAACGTACAAAGCAAGTTTCCCATGTAAATGCTTTTAAAAAGAAGCCTTTTTCTAAGTTAAAATTTAGATTAGCATCTTTAAAAGGCACATTAAACAGTTTGAGATTTATATATATGTGTGTAGTAAAATAACTTTGCAATAAACCGTCATTTATTGGCACTTCCCCCATCTCTTCTGCTGAAGACAATTAGGGGCATATATTAAGTAGACTAATAAAAGAAAGTGTGCCAACAAGGCTGTGTGGAAAACCTGATAGTTACTTTAACAATTCTATATTTCACACAGCCTTGTTTGCACACACACTCTTGTACTGTCCATTGTATCTGTCCCTAATTGTCCTCAGTAGAAGAGAGAGATAAGGGGAAAAACCTAGGTTCCAACATGACAGTACCCATTACTTTACAGAAACTCAGTGGAACACAATTTAAATTACAGGAAAAGGGGATCAAATAAAGAGTATATTGCAACTTTTTTTTTTTACTAAACATAATTTAATTATATTATTATTATAGAAACTAAAGTAATTTATAAAAATCATTTACTATTCTTTAACAATTCTAACTGCATACTGAAAGCTGCTTACTGCAAACTCAACATATTCTGTACTAATACTACAAATATGTATAGGAAATCTTAACAACAAAATGTATGCTTAGCTAATCAATTGTCTTTCATGGTGGTGAGAGTCCATAAGCCATTAGTCGTGGGATTTAAATTCCTGGCCACTAGGATGCGGCAAAGATTCCCAAAACTCCAAGAAAACTTAATCCCTCCCACCTCTCTGGTATGTTAGTCTTACGTATAGCCAAGCAAGGGGAAGTAGAAAGATAGGAAAGGACAAAGCATGTGTAAACCCCATTTAGGAAGCAGCTATGGCTTCAGGACAGCCAAATGGCTAGGGCGTTCCATGCCGTCCTAACGGCGCTAAAGCCCACCGCAGTCAGGACGGCATGGAACATCCTACAGCAGGAAGGGGTTAAATTTATCAAATAAGAATTAATTTTGTTTTCTTTCATAAGGTGGTGAGAGTCCAAGAGCGATTACTCCTGGTAAATATCACCCAAGCTGTGGAGTCCACGAGTAATTTGGGCGAGACAAAATTTTTTTTGAAAAGGCAGTCACCTAATTTCCAGACACTGCTACCTGGAGGACTTTCCTACCAAAAGCCGTTTTTTTAGAGGAAGCAAAAATATCAAAGTGGTAGAATTTAGTAAAGATATCTAAGGATGACCAAGTTGCTGCCTTGCAAACTTGTTCAATATAAGCCTCTTTTTTGAAGACCCAGGAGGTGTAAACTGATCTAGTAGAATGGGCTTTAATAAGTTTTGGGCGAGAATTTCCTGACTCCCCCTAAACTTTTCGCAAAGCCCATTTCGGGAAACACCATTCTACATGCAAATTCATCACATCCACAACACTTTATATATGCGGCGGACATTAAATCTATTCCAAAAAGTCCGTTCATCAGGCTAAGACGCAACACCAACTCTAATTCGATATACGATATACGATGAGCAGACAAGTGAACTTAAAAAACAAGTTATTATAAAGAGGTTATCCTTCAGATCATCTGGATATTGTGAGACAAGAGGCAAAAACATTTACTTATGATAATAAAGAATCTAATTTAACTGTATATTTTAGTACTGCTTACTCGCCCCAGTTTTCAGAAATAGTGAACATTCTAAAGAAACATTTCAACTTGTTACAGAATGACATGACGTTTGCACCAGTGGTACAACATTGTAGATTTGTTTCTAAAAAAAAACAAAAAAAAAAAAAAAACAGTAACACTGGGGTCAAAACTATTCCAGAGTATGATAACACTGGGACTACTCAACACACATGGCTACAGAAAAAGGCTAACTATAAATGTAATTACCTAGGATGTATACAATGTAAAACCATTAGGATTGGTAATAAATTTCAATCTACTACCACAGGTCAATTTTTGATATATTTATATATTGTACATGTCGAACAATATGGGTTGTATACCTTTTGGACTGTAATTTGTGTCACAATCAATACGTAGGACAAACCTCTCGTGAACTACATAATAGAGTCAAGGAGATGTAAAAAACTTTCACAAGGATTCTGCAGTGGCAAAACACTTTAATGATTTGCATCTATCGAATGTTCCTGACTTTTCAACTAACATCATAGAAATAGTGAAAAAACACACCAGAGGGGGGGATAGGTATAAATATTTGACAAAGAGAGAACTCTTTTGGATATTCAAACTAGGTACAAGATTCTCACTGGGTATGAATTTTGAATGGGATATTTCATAGGGTACATATAACCCCTTTAATATAGCCCTCTTTAATTTAATATATTGTACAGCCATTACATATAGATTACAGATTTACCATTTAGAATGATAGTATAATATGTCACAATTTATAGCTAGTTCCTGGTGCAAGGATGTTTGCCTGTGTCTCTTACATGCTAAATGATAACAAATAGATTATTTTTAATGATTAATAACGGACAACAGGCAGTAACATTTATTTTTCAGAAAATTATTTTCTATTTTAAATAGCTTTTAGCCGTTTCTTTATTCCCTATATACTTATCCTTATATTTCCACCTTAAAAGATTTTTTTGGAGGAGTTTTTCCATCCTCCTTTGTAAGCTGTGATTGGGTAATGGGAATATTTAACGGCAGTGAATGTTAACTGTAATTACTTATGATTAAGTGCTGATTGTAGCGCGAAACGCATCAGGGGGTCCACCCTTGCACCTCTGCATGCTTGTGTCCTTTTAACTGGATTTAATAAACTTAGTTTCTAGCTCTTCACCTCTTTAGTGCTCAGTTTTTTGCCCTATATTTGGCTTCTCTCTGCGGATTGGTCCAGTCCGCACATCTGATGCACCGTGAGGTTTCTAGGATATGTAGTTCAAGTTAGCACGAGTCCCCCAACACAGCAACAGGCCAGTCAAGTAGCGGCACATTAGGATGACACCACCTGCCTCCAAGTAAGCCTTTTTAATCAAGGGTTTTAGCCAAGAAGCTAAAGTAATGGCTGTGGCCTTTGTGTGGACCTGAGAAATTAGAGAACTGGAATTTCCCAATGGATGTTATCAGAAGAAACCATTGTTGGTAAAAAGTCAATTTTAAATTTCTTTCATTATTCAGATAGAGCATGGAATTTTAAGCAACTTTCTAATTTACTCCTATTATCATTTTTTTCTTTGTTCTCTTGCTATCTTTATTTTAAAAGCAGGAATGTAAATCTTAGCAGCCAGCCCGTTTTAGGTTCAGCACCATGGATAGCGCTTGCTTATTGGAGGCTTTCATCTACCCACCAATAAGCAAGCATAACCCAGGTTCTCAACAAAAAATGGGCCGGCTCCTATGCATCACATTCCTGCTTTTTAAATAAAGATAGCTAGAGAACAAAGAAAAATTGATAATAGCAGTAAATTAAAAAGTTACTTAAAAATGCATGCTCTATCTGAATCATGAAAGAAAAAAATTGGGTTCAGTGTCCCTTTAGGGACTAAAATTGACTTTTTTACCAAAGATGGTTTCTTCAGATAACATCCATTGGGAAATTCCAGTTTTCTAATTTCTCAGGTCCACACAAAGGCCACAGCCATTACTTTAGCTTCTTGGCTAAAACTACGTTAGCTTGGTGAAAAACTAGATAAAGAAACTCGCAAAGAAAGCAAACAATTAAGAAATACTTGTAGCAGACGATATTGCTAAAATAAACAATACCTTCAAGGACAGGAGCTCAATGTCCAAACTATGCATAGGCTCAAAAGGAGAGACCTACAAAACTCGGAACCTTAATTTGGTTCTAACATTGGTCCTAACGCTTAAACAAAGCTCTGAACGTAAGGAAGTTTGTCAATTTTCTTAAAGGGACAGTCAACCCAAAAAATTTTCTTAATCCTACAGATCAAGTTTACTAGGATAAATAGTTCAAACTGTAGCCCAACTTTGCTAAATATGTAGTTTTCGAATAAAAGTACTTACTACATGTCCCTCGGCCGTTTTGAAATGGCCGCCACCCTCCTCCTGTATTTCGTCGTGGCCATCTTCCTTCCTTCCTCTTCTGCCTGTAACTTTTCGAGCTGCCGCACTCCAGTTTTTGGCGCATGCGCATTGCGCTGATTTTAGTGCAGGGGCCTTTTGAAGCAGGAACTAAAAAACAACCGCTCAGTATCCTAGCAGTTCCTATATGCGGCGGACCAGTTTGGCTTCTCTTGATCTCTTCATCTACCGCCGCATAACCGCATATAGGAACCGCTAGGATACTGAGCGGTACTGTACTGCCTGGAACGGAAGCCTAAATTCAAACTGTTTTCCTTTTTAACAAGATAAAGCGGAACACATTTCCAATAGGTGTGCGTGACCTAAAATAAAAACTTCTACAGCTGTCTTAACAGTGTCTGAAATGTATATAATTTACTAAATTATAATATTCTAACAATATGATCTTGCATGCTGATTAAAATTCACATGCAATATACACTGTGCAAATAAAAAAACAGAATTTATGTTTACCTGATAAATTTCTTTCTCCAACGGTGTGTCCGGTCCACGGCTTCATCCTTACTTGTGGGATATTCTCTTCCCCTACAGGAAATGGCAAAAAGAGCACCCAGCAAGAGCTGTCCATATAGCTCCCCCTCTGGCTCCGCCCCCCAGTCATTCGACCGACGATTAGGAGAAAAAGGAGAAACTATAGGGTGCCGTGGTGACTGTAGTGTATAAAGAAAGACATTTTTCAAACCTGATTAAAAACCAGGGCGGGCCGTGGACCGGACACACCGTTGGAGAAAGAAATTTATCAGGTAAACATAAATTCTGTTTTCTCCAACATTGGTGTGTCCGGTCCACGGCTTCATCCTTACTTGTGGGAACCAATACCAAAGCTTTAGGACACGGATGAAGGAAGGGAGCAAACCAGGTTACCTAAACGGAAGGCACCACGGCTTGCAAAACCTTTCTCCCAAAAATAGCCTCCGAAGAAGCATAAGTATCGAATTTGTAAAATTTGGCAAAAGAATGCAGAGAAGACCAAGTCGCTGCCTTACAGATCTGATCAACAGAAGCCTCGTTCTTGAAAGCCCATGTGGAAGCCACAGCTCTAGTAGAATGAGCTGTAATTCGTTCAGGAGGCTGCCGTCCGGCAGTCTCATAAGCCAATCGGATGATGCTTCTCAGCCAAAAAGAAAGAGAGGTAGCAGTAGCTTTCTGCCCTCTCCTCTTACCAGAATACACAACAAACAAAGATGATGTCTGTCTGAAATCCTTTGTTGCTTCTAAATAGAACTTTAAAGCACGGACCACATCTAGATTGTGTAACAAGCGTTCCTTCTTTGAAACTGGATTCGGACACAGAGAAGGAACAACAATTTCCTGGTTAATATTCCTGTTGGAAACGACCTTTGGAAGAAAACCAGGCTTGGTACGTAAAACTACCTTATCTGTATGGAATACCAGATAGGGAGAAGTACACTGCAAAGCAGATAATTCAGAAACTCTTCTAGCAGAAGAAATAGCAACCAAAAACAGAACTTTCCAAGATAGTAACTTAATATCTATGGAATGCATGGGTTCAAACGGAACCCCCTGAAGAACTGAAAGAACTAAATTTAGACTCCAAGGAGGAGTCATGGGTCTGTAAACAGGCTTGATTCTAACTAACGCCTGTACAAACGCCTGTACATCTGGCACTGCTGCAAGACGTTTGTGTAACAAAACAGACAGAGCAGATATCTGTCCTTTTAAGGAACTAGCTGACAAACCTTTATCCAGACCTTCTTGGAGAAAGGAAAGTATTTTAATTTTACTCCAAGGGAATCCCTTGGATTCACACCAACGGATATATTTTTGCCATATCTTATGGTAAATCTTCCTAGTTACAGGTTTTCTGGCTTGAACCAGAGTATCTATGACTGTATCTGAAAACCCACGCTTAGATAGAATCAAGCGTTCAATTTCCAAGCAGTCAGTTGGAGAGAGACTAGATTTGGATGTTCGAACGGACCTTGTACTAGAAGATCCTGCCTCAAAGGTAGCTTCTATGGTGGAGCCGATGACATATTCACCAGGTCAGCATACCAAGTCCTGCGTGGCCACGCAGGGGCTATTAGAATCACTGAGGCCTGCTCCTGTTTGATCCTGGCTACAAGCCTGGGAAGGAGAGGGAACGGTGGAAATACATAAGCAAGGTTGAACGACCAAGGCGCCACTAATGCATCCACCAGTGTCGCCTTGGGATCCCTGGATCTGGACCCGTATCGAAGAACCTTTGCGTTCTGGCGAGACGCCATCAGATCCATATCTGGAATGCCCCATAGTTGAGTTAACTGGGCAAAAACCTCCGGGTGGAGTTCCCACTCCCCCGGATGAAAAGTCCGACGACTCAAATAATCCGCCTCCCAGTTGTCCACTCCTGGGATGTGAATTGCAGATAGGTGGCAGGAGTGATCCTCCGCCCATTTGATGATCTTGGATACCTCTCTCATCGCTAAGGAACTCTTTGTTCCCCCCTGATGATTGATGTACGCTACAGTCGTCATGTTGTCCGACTGGAACCTTATGAATTTGGCCTTTGCTAGGTGAGGCCACGCCAGGAGCGCATTGAATACCGCTCTCAGTTCTAAAATGTTTATCGGAAGAAGAGACTCTTCTCGAGACCATAGACCTTGAGCTTTCAGAGAGTCCCAGACCGCACCCCAGCCTAAGAGACTGGCGTCGGTCGTGACAATGACCCATTCTGGTCTGCGGAAACTCATTCCCTGAGACAGGTGATCGTGAGACAACCACCAGCGGAGAGAATCCCTGGTTACCTGGTCTACTTGAATCTGGGGAGACAAGTCTGCATAGTCCCCATTCCACTGATTGAGCATGCACAGTTGTAATGGTCTTAGATGAATTCGAGCAAAAGGAACTATGTCCATTGCTGCAACCATCAATCCTACTACTTCCATGCACTGAGCTATGGAAGGCTGAAGAATAGAGTGAAGAACTTGACAAGCGTTTAGAAGCTTTGACTTTCTGACCTCTGTCAGGAAGATCTTCATTTCTAAAGAATCTATTATTGTTCCCAAAAAGGGAACTCTTGTTGACGGAGACAGGGAACTCTTTTCTACGTTCACCTTCCACCCGTGAGATCTGAGAAAGGCTAGAACAATGTCTGTATGAGCCTTTGCTTTGGAAAGAGACGACGCTTGGATTAGAATGTCGTCTAGGTAAGGTGCTACAGCAATGCCCCTCGGTCGTAGAACCGCTAGAAGGGACCCTAGCACCTTTGTGAAGATTCTGGGAGCAGTGGCTAAACCGAACGGAAGAGCCACAAACTGGTAATGTTTGTCCATGAAGGCGAACCTCAGGAACTGATGATGATCTTTGTGGATAGGAATATGCAGGTACGCATCCTTTAAGTCCACGGTAGTCATATATTGACCCTCCTGGATTGTTGGTAAAATTGGTTTAGAATTTTTAGATCCAGAATTGGCCTGAAAGTTCCCTCTTTTTTGGGAACTACAAACAGGTATGAGTAAAAACCCAGACCTTGTTCCGCTGTTGGAACTGGGTTTATTACTCCCAATTTTAATAGGTCTCCTACGCAATGTAAGAATGCCTGTCTTCTGAAGATAAGCAAGACATGTGGAACCTTCCCCTTGGAGGAAGTTCCTTGAACTCTAGAAGATACCCCTGAGAGACTATTTCTAGTGCCCAGGGATCCGGAACATCTCTTGCCCAAGCCTGAGCGAAGAGAGAAAGTCTGCCCCCTACTAGATCCGGTCCCGGATCGGGGGCTACCCCTTCATGCTGTCTTGGTAGCAGCAGCAGGCTTCTTGGCCTGTTTACCCTTGTTCCAGCCTTGCAATGGTTTCCATGCTGGCTTAGGCTGGGAAGAGTTGCCTTCATGTCTGGAGGCCGCAGAGTTAGGATTCGATCCGTTCCTGAAATTGCGAAAGGAACGAAAATTAGATTTATTCTTAGCCTTGAAAGGCCTATCCTGTGGGAGGGCATGTCCCTTTCCACCAGTAATGTCTGAAATAATCTCTTTCAATTCCGGCCCGAAAAGGGTCTTACCCTTGAAAGGAATATTAAGCAATTTATTCTTGGACGACACATCCACCGACCAGGATTTTAGCCAAAGCGCTCTGCGCGCCACTATTGCAAACCCTGAATTTTTTGCCGCTAACTTAGCCAATTGGAAAGCAGCATCCAAAATAAAGGAATTAGCCAACTTTAGTGCGTGAATTCTGTCCATGACTTCATCATATGGAGTCTCTTTTTGGAGCGAATTTTCTAGTTCCTCGAACCAAAAATACGCTGCCGAGGTGACAGGAATAATGCACGAGATTGGTTGAAGCAGGAAACCTTGCTGAACAAATATCTTTTTTAGCAATCCTTCCAATTTTTTATCCATAGGATCTTTAAAAGCGCAACTGTCCTCAATAGGAATAGTTGTGCCCTTAGCTAACGTTGACACTGCCCCCTCAACCTTAGGAACCGTTTGCCATGCGTCCCTTCTGGGGTCAACAATGGGGAACATTTTCTTGAATATAGGAGGTGGAACAAAAGGTATACCTGGCTTTTCCCACTCCTTAGTCACTATATCCGCCACCCGCTTGGGTATCGGAAAGGCATCAGCGTGCACTGGGACCCCTAAGAATTTGTCCATCTTGCACAATTTCTCTGGAATTACCAAAGAATCACAGTCATCAAGAGTAGTTAGGACCTCCTTAAGCAGGGCGCGGAGATGTTCTAACTTAAATTAAAATTTTACGACATCAGTGTCTGCCTGCTGAGAAACCTTTCCTGAATCAGAAATTTCCCCCTCAGACAGGCCCTCCCTCACTGCCAATTCAGATTGATGTGAGGGTATAACTGATAAATTGTCCTCAGCACCAACCTGCTCATCTTCTGTATTTAAAACTGAGCTGTCACGCTTTCTAGGGTAGGATGGCAGTTTGGATAACAGATTTGCTATAGAATTATCCATTACTGCTGTTAACTGTTGCATAGTAACAAGCATTGGCGCGCTAGATGTACTAGGTATCGCCTGCGCGGGCAAAACTGGTGTTGACACAGAAGGAGAGGATGAGGAACTATCCCCACTACCTTCATTAGAAGAATCATCTTGGGCAATCTTATTCAATGTGGCAGTACTGTCCATATCTTTGTTTGGACGCTATGACACAATTTGCACAAACCTTACATTGGGGGAACCACCTTGGCTTTCATACAACACAGAACATAAAGCCTCTGAAGGTATAGACATGTTAGACAGAATTTGGCAGGCTAATAATGCAATAAAAGCGTTTTTAAAGAAAAGCGTTACTGTCCCTTTAAATAATACAAAACAAAATTTTTTACCACAGAGTCCTAATGCCCCTGAAAGTATTGCACACCAAGTTTCAAGACTTTAACCCTTAAAATGGAGCAAAACCGGAGCTATTTGTTAAATTAGGACAATTTTAGTACACTACGAAATCACAGCCACAGCCTTGCTGCGGCTTTTTACCCTTCCCTGAGAGCTTATTCAGCAATGAAATAATAACTTCAGAGTCCGTTTTAGTATGCCACAGGACCCCTCACATGAAGCTGCATGCACTGCCATGTAAGTAAACTGCGCAATTGAGGCGCGGAAAACGGGGCCCTCCTTCCTCTGCATAACCAGAGTGAAGGGGCCTTCCTGACTGAAATAGCCGTCTAACTCAATGCCAGGCGATAAAAAATGTTCCCAAAAAGTGCTTTTAAGTGCACAAAACACTCTAAATGCCATTAAAATATGAAATAAAACAATCGATTTAGCCCACAATAGTGTCAACCAGTGTATTAGCCCATTTGTAAGCCTTAATCTGTTATGAGTCTAAAGAAAATGGCTTACTTACCCCTTAAGGGAAAACTGACAAGTCTTCTACCATTAACATGTCTTGTTAGAAATATGACTGATCATACCTTGAGCAGAAAAGTCTGCAAAACTGTTCCCCCCAACTGAAGTTCTCTGGGCTCAACAGTCCTGCGTGGGAACAGCAATTGATTTTAGTTACTGCTGCTAAAATCATACTCCTCTTCATCCTTTTCTGTTTTAGAGTAAATAGTACAAACCGGCACTATTTTAAAATAAACTCTTGAAAGAAGAATAAAAAAACTACAACTAACACCACATACTCCTTTACCATCCCCGTGGAGATGCTACTTGTTCAGAGCGGCAAGAGAATGACTGGGGGGCGGAGCCAGAGGGGGAGCTATATGGACAGCTCTTGCTGGGTGCTCTCTTTGCCATTTCCTGTAGGGGAAGAGAATATCCCACAAGTAAGGATGAAGCCGTGGACCAATGTTGGAGAAATACATGAACAAATAACCCCTCTTTTCTGTAGATATCTAAACTTATATTGAGCGCAATTGCCTGCAAAGTTTTGTTTAAATACATTAACAAAAATGTATAAATTTACACCAGTTTCCTTATATCTTAAAGTGTAACTAGATCTCAAACTAAAAATAAAAAAGATCTTCTGCTTACGGTTCCAGTTTAGCTTTGTGATTACACAAAACACAATTAAATTCTGCACAATATTTGTACTGTAAAGGGACACTGAACTCAAAATTTTTCTTTTGTGATTCAGATAGAGCATGCAATTTTAAGCAACTTTCTAATTTACTCCTATTATCATTTTTTTCTTCGTTCTCTTGCTATCTTTATTTGAAAAAGAAGGCATCTAAACTTACATTCTTGCATTTCAAATAAAGATACCAAGAGAATATGATAATTGGAGGTAAATTAGAAATTTGCTTAAAATTTCATGCTCTTTCTGAATCACGAAAGAAAAATTTGGGTTCAGTGTCCCTTTAAACAAAGCACCTGCAGAAATGTGCTGATAGTTAAAGTGAAGGTAAACTTTGGTGAATGAAAGCCCGGTTTTTTAAAAAATACTATTAAAAACAGGGGCACTTTCATTCATCAAAGTTTAGAAGGCAGCCGTTTTGTTAAAAAAAATTACCTTTTTTTCTTTTCACTGCTACAGCAGATTCCCTCACCTAGAGATCCTCTATTCACACGTCAGCAATGACTAATCCTGATTCCTCCAATCACAGCTTTCCCCCCAGGGTAGTCATTGCCTGAGGACATGCTGTGATTGGAGGAAGCCGGATTAGTCATTGCTGACGTGTGAATAAAGGATCTCTATGTGGGGGAAGCTGCTGTAGCAGTGAAAAGAAAATAAGGTACATTTTTTAACAAAACGGCTGCTTTGTAAAGTTTGATGAATGAAAGTGCCCCTGTTTTTAATAGTATTTTTAAAAAACGGGCTTTCATTCACCGAAGTTTACCTTCACTTTAACAGAGTAGAAACACTGCATATTTAAATTCCCTTGTGTACAGCTGTTAACTCATTTTGTGTAAATCTCTTAGCTACAATACAGGGCTATTAGACACTGCTATGACTTGAAATAGAAAGCAAGGGGTTAATTCATAAACAAAAAAAATAGACATTTCAGCTCCATAGAAAGTAGACTGTAAATTCTACAACTCTAGTCCAATATGACAATCCATGGGTTCACTTTTTTTTTTTAACATTTCCCAAAACATTTAACAAAGTACCGGAGATGGCAGCTCACAGCAGAACTATGTCATTGTGTACTGTATAAAAGCAGGTACTAAAATCTTAATTACCAGTAGCATTACACTGTCTATATTGTTAAATGTGAACCCTGCAATTAAGATGTAAATTTGGCTGTGAGCATCAAAAGAACAAACCTTAAAGGGACAGTCTAGTCCAAAATAAACTTTCATGATTCAGATAGGGCATGTAATTTTAAACAATTTTCCAATTTACTTTTATCACCAATTTTTCTTCGTTCTCTTGGTATTCTTAGTTGAAAGCTTAACCTAGGAGGTTCATATGCTAATTTCTTAGACCTTGAAGGCCGCCTCTTAAGAATGCATTTAAACAGGTTTTTCACCACTAAAGGGTGTTAGTTTATGTTTTTCATATAGATAACACTGTGCTCGTGCCCCCGAAGTTACCTGGGAGCCATCACTGATTGGCTAAACTGCAAGTCTGTCAAAGAACTGAAATAAAGGGGCAGGCTGCAGAGGCTTAGATACAAGATAATCACAGAGGTAAAAATATATAAATATAACTGTGTTGGTTATGCAAAACTAGGGAATGGGTAATAAAGGGATTATCTATCTTTTAAAACAATACAAATTCTGGTGTAGACTGTCCCTTTAACAGGGGAGTTATTTAATAGTTTTACAACTTTCAAATGCCTTTTTGATTGAGACCAGAATTTAAAATGCTATAAAAATATAAGCAAGTGTTCCCCATCAGCATTTAAAAGACTTGTGTTCTGCTTTTGGATGATCATTTTTATTTGCCGATGAACATGAGATGCTGGGATACACATTGACAGGAGGAGGCTGGTGGCCATTTCAAAATGGCCAAGGGACATGTAGTAAGTACTTTTATTCGAAAACTACATATTTAGCAAAATTGGGCTACAGTTTGAACTATTTATCCTAGTAAACGTAATCCGTATGATTAAGATTAACATTTTTTGGGTTGACTGTCCCTTTAAGTTATAACACAGAAAGCGCTGAAATCTGACCTTTTAAAGAGCTAGCAGATAAACCCTTATCTAAGCCCTCTTGTAAAAATTGGAGAATGCTAGGAATTCTGAAGAAATGCCAGCTGAAACCTTGTTTTTCACACCAGGAAATAATCTTGTGATAGACTTTTCTTGTAACAGACTTTCTGGTCTGAATTACGGTTTCAACTACTGCATCAGAAAAACCACTGTTTTAAAATCAGGCGTTCAATCTCCAAATCTTCAAGTTTAGAAACTCGAGATCTTGATAATAGAAGGGGTCTTGAGACACTAGGTCACGTCTTGGAGGAAGAGACCACAGAGGACAACTGGACATCTGTGACAGATCCGCAGACCAAGTTCTGCGTGGCCAAGCTGGATTAATCAATTACTGATGAGAGCTCTTGTTTGATCCTAACTATAACTCTTGGCAGTAGAAGTTTAAGGAAATATGTATGCAAGATGAAATGACCAGGGAACTTCTATAGCATCTATAAATTCTGCCTGTGGATCCCTGGATCTTGCAGAATATCTGTGACGTTTGTTGTTTAATTGAGAAGCCATCAGGTCTATCTCTGGTAGACCTTGTTGATCTTCAATCTGGTTGAAAGCAACGAGATGAAAAGACCATCCCCCTGGATGAAAGGATTGCAGACTGAGATAGTCTACTTCCCAGTTGTTCGCGCCTGGAATATGAATTGCAGAAATAGTAAATTTAGGAAATCTCCTTCATCGCTAGGGAATCCCCCTTGATAATTGATATAGGCCACTGCTGTGACATTGTCCAAATGAAAACACAGATAAAAGTCTGTTCTTTCAGGAGAGGCCAACTCTGAAGGGCCCTGAAAGTAATTGCAAGTAATTCTAAAATATTTATTGGCAACCACACCTCCTGAGGACACCAAACTCCTTGCACTCTCCAGGACCCCAATACTCTCACCACATTATGAAAGAAAATAATGGATTTACTTTGCTTTATCAATAATAATAATAAAAACAGGAAAATAAAAATAAATTTGCACAACTGACCAGAGCTTTCTCATACTTCTAGTAATGGCAGATCACAGTCCTTCCCACATCTCATTTCTGAGCTATAACATTTGATGCCTCTGAGCAAACTTTTTTTAAAAAGTGAAAAATATGTATAATATTTAGAGTAAGTCTTTGGCTGTTGTATTTTTTTATTTATGGAAAATAAGATAGATATTAAACTTTCTCAGGGTCATATTTTACTTACACTAATTATTGTAGATGACTGGTGTAGAGGTCAGATCAATTCCCAATAAGTTGGAGCATTCGGCACAGAGGTGGGCTCGGATTCCAAGAGCCAAGATGGTCCCGTTAGCTCTTAGTCAGTTAACTTTATCGTACCAGCCATTAGCAGTGCTCAACCAGTATAAAATGTACCATACATTACAGTTAACAATTAACTAAGTATCAACAGCATAACCAGAAATAAAACTACATTTGTATCTAAATAAATATCTTACATTTTGTAAAACTCATTAATGCGCTGTGCTAATTAACACAATAATTGACTATTCTTAAATACTAATATCTCTCCATATATATGCATATATTATGTCTCTGTATTAATGCAGTCTCTTTTTGGCCTGACTGTTACATGATTCTTTGTCATTTGGCAGTGGGACTGACCTGAGCCTAACCTCTCACGGCAACCAGCAGCCTATTGCTCGGGGCAGGCAATCATTCATCTGGAGCAAAAATAGAGGACAGCACTTTCAGAGCTATGCAACATCTGATCCAGGCTACAGAAGAGGTGGTGAAAAAAGAAGACAGTGTGTGCACAAAATTGTGGCGTGCACCAACAGAAGTGCATGGTTTTCAGATAAAAGCTTATTCAAACGTGGCTGTGTGCAGGCACGGACACACACCCTGATATAGTTGCACCAGAATCACACAAGCTTACTCTCATTGGTCAGGTGGCCCTCACAGCCCTTCATCTCATCAACTGCTGTAGTATACATGAAAATACAGAGTCTTGTTGCGGAGTAATGAGTAAGAGTTGTCCAGTTTGAGTAAATAGACCCCCTCCCCAGGGTACTCATGGCTGCCCGCCTGTACTTCACGATGACTGTCTCTGCGAAAAACTTGCATAATTTCTCCATATCGACTGCGCAGACGATACACAGAACCACGCTCCACATCCCCTTCCCGGCTATGCCCTGAAAAAATATAAATTAGAATTAAGTTATACTGGTTTGGTTCTGTTTGTTGGGAGACAAATGGCACCACACAAACAAATTCAAAAGGCAACATTTACAAAAAACGTAGGCATTATTTATTCCTTCTCTGTATACTGATTGAGACGTGCAGCAATCGCCCAGGACCCTCCTTAAGATCTTAATTATATTCACTCAAATAGCACAGCACTACGGTCAGGTGCACGCCAACACAAGGGTGCTGTATATCCTTATCAAACAAAGTCCACAAACGGTAGCACCATAAAGTAGGTTAAAAGAGGTTTATTTCATCACACCTGGGTCAAAAAAAGTGACGTTTCGGGAACCAAGCCCATAATCATACATGTATGATTAAGGGCTTGATGACCGAAACGTCACTTTGTTTGACCCAGGTGTGATGAAATAAACCTCTTAACCTGCTTTATGGTGCTGCCGTTTGTGGACTAAGATCTTAATTAGGGATATGACTAGCTCAAAATGCTACTATCATTCAAGAAAGAAAAATACTTATAAGCTGTAGGACTGGTTGATAATGTGTTAACTCCAAATCCTACAATAGGTGGGTTGAGTTCAGCAACTCATGTGGAGGAGATCAGGCAAAAGAGGCCGATAGTGGTCTGGGTGAATCAGAATATGAAGATAAGCGTCCTGTAAGTCTATTGTTGACATGAAATCACCTTGCTGAACAAAAGGCAGAATAGTCCTTATAGTCACCATCTTGAAAGTTGGGACTCTTACAAAATGATTTAAAGTTTTCAGATCCAGAATTGGTCTGAATGAATCCTCCTTCTCTGGGACAATGAACAGATTTGAATAAAAAAAACCAAACCCTGTTCCTGTAGAGGAACTGGAACAATCACCCCTGAAAGCTCTAGGTCTGAAACACACTTCTGTCAGTATATGGCTGGGTTAGAATACAATGTATTTAATAATTATTCTTTAAAACAACCCCCAATTAAAATGCATATGCGAAACAATTAAAATCAATATTTATTCCTAAATTCTTTACGATAAGTTAAAGTTATAAACACATGGAATTATATTTATAGAAACCAGATTATGAATCAAATGATATACCCGTATGCTGTATAATATTCTATACAAAGACCATAAAAATATACCTTTACAATTTACCTTACTCACAATAATCTCGTATAAAATATCACAATAAAATACCAGAATCTTCTGTTATTAACCAATAACTCTAGTTCAATGTTTAATATGGATTACCAATTTACTATGCTTAATTTAGAACTACCAGGGATTTAATCACAATAACCAGTTTATGTACAGTTCTGAAAGCGTTCACTATAATGACTGACTTATAAATCTGGAGTGTAAAACCCTGTCTAGCAAATAAATGATTTAACACTGAATGTGACTGGTTCCAATTTAGACAGGGCTATGGATATAACTTAAAACACAAAATATGGTTTTTAAATTACTAGCTACAATTTAACTATAGCCTTAGTGAATGTCTGATTAAAATATTAAAAATATGGTTTCTTATACTTTACCCAAATAACCAAATTAATGTTTCAGCTTCCAGAATTTCTCCAATAAGTCCAATTTCACCTCATAAATTAAGAGAGGTATTTTTGCAAGATGGATAAAAATTAGGCCCAGATTTGCTTTAGAGAGACTGGCTTCCAAGGCAACAGTTTGTCAGTCCAAATTCAGCACGCGATATAACCCCACCCCTTTTTATTCTAATCATTGGTGAAATTGGAAACGCCCCACGGAAGTTTGTCTTGTGATAGGCCCCCTGATCTGAACATCTCTTGGTTATTTGGGAGACGCCTCCCTGAGTAGCCATTTATCTTTTGGCTGCGATACAATCTCTGATCTATAGGTGGCAGCAGACACCCAGAAATGCAGTTTCATTTTTAAACACTGCTAATAGTAAATACAGTTCCTATATATTTTTATTTAATATACTATAATTTCTTGTATTAATAACTTAAGTTCAATATACATGGGACCGTAAAGTTCCATTTAATACAATTTTATTCTGAGTATTTCAAGACTAGGCATGAATATATTCCACTTATAATATCTTAAAATGCGTTAAAAACATTTTCTATGAAAGGATTTAAAAAGATTATAATACCTTCATCATGGACTCAATTACTTTCTCAGTTATCTTAAAGGGACAGTCAAGTCCAAAAAAAACTTTCATTTTTCAAATAGGGCATGTCATTTTAAACAACTTTCCAATTTACTTTTATCAACAATTTGCTTTGTTCTCTTGGTATTCTAGTTGAAAGCAAACCTAGGAAGGCACATATGATAATTTCTAAGCCCTTGAAGGCCGCCTCTATTTTATTTACTTTTCACAGCAGGGGAGAGCAAGCTCATGTAGGCCATATAGATAGCATTGTGATCACGCTTGTGGCTAGTGGCAGACACTGCACTAATTGGCTAAAATGCAAGTCAATAGATAACAACTAAAAGTCATGTGATTTGGGGCGGTCAGAAGATGCTTAGATACAAGTTAGTCACAGAAGTAAAAAGTGTATTAATATAACAGTGTTGGTTTTGCAAAACTGGAGAATGGGTAATAAAGGGATTATCTATCTTTTTAAACAACAAAAATTCTGGTGTTGACTGTCCCTTTAATATCACATACATACCTTGAGATCAGCAATCAGATTTATATTGGACTACTTTCTCATATCAGTATAAATATTGCATATCTGTATATCACTTGCTGAGTGTATAAAAACATATGATGTTATTTATATTTTTCATTTAGCAGACATTCATTCACATTTAATATTATACAAACAGACAATTTCCCATCCATTTATTTGTACCTATTATTTAATAGTCTGAGGCACATATTTAACGTTTGAAAACTATATATATGATTTGTCCAAACTTCGAATCCTTAAGACTTCTATGTTTTCAAAAATACATAGGTTAAGACATGTTGAAATCTTGATTCTTAGGTTTTCAGCTTTCCATATTACCCTTCTTAGGCATAGACCATCTCCCAGATTCATGTGTTCATATTTAATAATGTTGTCTGAATATATATATTCATTTGAGTATCTTAAACTACATGACAATTTGGCATAATTCCTTTATCTGAGATCTAGTTTCCCATGTGCTGTAGGTAACTTGAGTTCAGATGCCTTCTCAACTGAGAATGTGTATTAGATCTCAGCAGGGACAATTTAAAACTTAGATGAGGACAGCTGTATCCTCTGAGTAAGTTTGTATATTCCCTTATTCTTGCAGATGGACCGTCTGTTCCTTACATGGGAACTGTGAGTTTTATTATTCATCTTGGACAGGAAACCCATTTATGGGCATATATCTGTGGGCTCCATATGTTAACATTTACTTTGAAGTGGCCCACTGGCCTTATTTATACAACGGTCTAAATTATTTGTTCTCTCCTGTGTAATTTTGCATATTGAGTGGGGGAGGATTGAACTTTGATGTGTGGTCAGCCAGGCATCTAATGTCTCATGATCTCAGAATTGCAATACACAGAATGTGTCCAGTAATAAAATAAGCATTTTTAAATTGAATATTATCTACTGACATTCACAGATACCCTGACACTTCAGAAAAGCCTGAGCCTTCACAGGGTTTGTTGGAACATGGGAAAGAAAGAATCTTCCCATGGGAGGTCTTATTCTGAAACCTATTTGATATCCCTGTGAAACAATATCCTGAATCCACTGATTTTGGACAGAATCTGCCCAAATGTCTTGAAATCATTTTAGCCTGCCCCCCACCAGTTGAACTGGATTGAGGGCCGCACCTTCATGCAGTCTTAGGGCCTGTATTTGGTTTCTTATAAGGCTTAGACTTATTCCAATTTGTGGATGGTCTCCAATTGGAACCAGAGGCCTTAGGGGAAGGAGTGTTTTTTTGTTCCTTAGACTGACGAAAGGAACAAAAACGATTGGGAGCTTTAAATTTACCCTTAAATTTCTTATCTTTGGGCAGAAAAACTCCCTTACCCCCAGTGATAGTGGAGATAATAGAATCCAATTGAGAACCAAATAAATGATTACCTTGAAAAGATAATGATAGTAATCTAGATTTCTGCATTCCATGATTTAATATCAATTTTAATAATATCAAATATAGCATCACAAATGAAATGATTAGCATGTTGAAGTAAAACAACAATGTTAGACAAATCAGGATCCAGTAGCTGCTCTGCTAAATTGTCCAACCAAAAAGTTGAAGCAGCAGCAACATCAGCTATAGAAATAGCAAATCTACAAATATAGCCAGTATGTAAATATGCCTTCCTAAGATGAGATTCAATCTTCCTATCTAAAGGATCTTTAAAATAAGTACTATCTTTCATAGGAATAGTAGTACGCTTGGCAAGAGTAGAAATAGCGCCATCAACTTTAGGGACTTTCTGCCAAAGCTCTAAATTAGACACAGGTAAGGGATACAATTTTTTAAACCTAGAAGAAGGATTAAAAGAAGTACCAGGCTTAGACCATTTCTTAGTAATCATATTAGAGAGATAGCATCTGGAATTGGAAAATCTTCCGGAGTAACCTCAGAATTCAAACATTTGCTATTCTTGTTATCAAGAGGACTAGATTCCTCAATACCCAAAGTAAACAATACTTCCTTTAACAAAGAACGGATATATTCCATCTTAAAAAGAAACTTCATCAGAATTATGAGAAGTAGGAAGAGACCTTTTACGTTTATTTGAAGGCGGAATAGCAATCATAGCCTTCTCTATGGCTGCAGCAATATAATCATTTATATCTACAGGAATATCATGTACATTAGACTGTGAATGTTTAACAGTAGATGTATTTGTACTTTTATAGAAACTTTATCAGCATGAAATAATTGCTCATAACAAGTGCCACATACTTGAGCTGAAGAAGGAAGATCAGCCAATTTACAACATACACACTTAGCTTTGGAAGATTTGTTTTCAGGCAACTTGGTTCCTACAGTAACATCAGAGGCAGGATCAGTTTGACACATCTTGAAAAATTTAACAAAAGAAAAAACATTTAAACAAAATATCCAAAAGAAATTGCGTCAACAAAGACGCAAGAAATGACGTGACTTGCATCACAACAAACGCAACCTTCACACCAAAAATGACGCAATAAATAGAAGTATTTTGCGTCATTGCAAGCTTAATTTGCCTGCGAAATTTGAAACAGACCAAAGTTACAACTAGCTGAAACCTCAGGTAAGTAAAAAATATACAAAATTTTTCCAGAACATAATTTTATGTCAAGACAGGAGGCTTCATATTTTTGCATAATTCTTTACTGAAACCAAAACAGCAGCAAAGAAAAACTGAAAGGAAGAAAAAATAACATAGCAACAGTGTATAATCAATCAGGATACAGCATAGCAATAAAGAGTCCAGAACAATCTAAGTCCTTCCTCTTTTCTTTGCTGCTACCAAGACAGCAGGTCACGTATTTCTTTTGAAGTATTATTATTCAATATAAACTGTTATATCATTAATTATATCATTCATTTCTAAGTATTTATTTAACTATTTTATTCTATTTAGTTTATTCTAATTATTGTTTTTTCTTATGTATTGTTATCTTTTTACTTTTATTTTTTAGCAAAGTGTATTTATAGTACTTGGTATTATGTACTACCAAGAAATTTTATGCGCCAATGTACTGACCATAAAAATTATAATAAATTATAATAAAACTAATATCTTAATTTTTTACAGGATACAAGATATATATTATGAATTTATGAAAAACCTCTGTGTATATAAAGATAGGATTCCAAAATTGTGTAGAACAGAAATCTTCTATATAAAACACTTCTATGGGTATTGTGTGTAAAAAATCTATATATGTATATATAGACACACCGAGAGAAATACAAAAGAAAGACACTTGATAGTTAATTCATAGTCTTAGTAAGGTTGGTCTGTTATGAATGTATATCCATAAAACGTTCAAATCTCATAATAGAGAGATGCCAGAAAAGTCAGACCACAGTACCTTATAAAATAATTTCAGTAATCCAAATCTTGCAGATGGTATCTTCTATTATTGTTATTCCTTAATTGTAGGGTACTCCCAACAGGTTACGTTGGAGTGGGCTTTTTTACCCAAATCTTGGTGCCTCTATAGTGCAGCCTTGTTCCAGCCAGCAATTCCACCGGTCTTGGCTCAAACGTAGTTACATAGAACAGAGAAGAAAAAACAGGCGCACAGGGCACGATTCAAGTGTAAAAGTTTTATTACAATGTAGCAAACGCACAAGTTTTAAATGCACTTACTAGAGATAAGCAAATAATTTGCATTGAACAAAAACTCCTGGAATCTGCAGCTTCTGTTGCATCGGCACAGATGGTTCACCTCCTCACGATCCTCAACCTGAGCGTTTGACCGGGCTGTGCATACAGTTTGTTCTGCTCTCCCAGAGTTATGGTAGCTTGTGATAGAGGCCAGCTATCACAAGCTACAGATTTTACATCTTTTGGATGAAGCCCTTTTGTCTGGCTCTCCTTTAGATCCTTTTGCCATTCGAGAATGGGCTTTTCAAGGTTTTTGCTTCCTTGGCAACGCCAACGTAACCATTTCTACTGAACGCAGAAGATCTGCCCTTTTGAGAATTAATCCTAGATTGGCTGTTCTCGCTGTTGAGGAAGCAGGCTCTTCAGCCAAGGGTCTTCTCTTTGGAGAACCCTTTTTGGATATCATGAGGCATTATGTTTCCACCTTTACCTCTATTGATAGGATTCAAGCCTCCCTTAGAAGAGTTTTCAATCCCTCTAATCGGGTTTTTGGCAGGGCCGGCAGATTCAGGGGTCGTCTGCCCGGCGGTCAACAGTTCATGGTTCAGCAACGCCAAGCAGTTGCTTTCCAACAGTACCCCCCTCCTATCCTCAGAGAACTCTCTTCCCACCAAGATCTCGAGCTGTCAGGACCAGATCAGCCCTTCCTAGACCCACCTTACCTCCAGGCCCTCCCGCTACCCAGAGTGAGTACTCCTCCTTTGTTCCTGACTTCTTTCCCCATATCTCCCTTTGCAGGCAGACTGTCCCTTTTTTCCCCCATACGTGGGATTTAATTTCTCAGGATCCTTGGATTGCTCAAACAGTGAGAGGCTTCAAGCTGGAATTCATATGCCCTCCCTTCCAGAGTGGTCACCCAAAACCCCTGAATCTTTCAAAATCAAATATAGACCTTATTGGTTCAGAAGTTCAATCTCTCCGTCTCAAAGGCGCAATAGAGGAGGTTTCGAACCCAGAGGAGGGGTTTCTAAGCAACCTCTTTCTAGTAAAGAAAAAGACAGGTGGATTTCGTCCTGTCATCAACCTTCGGGACTTAAATTACTTCGTGGTATACCGCCATTTCAAGATGGAGAGTATCCACATGCTCAGGGACCTACTCCGTCTTGGGGACTGGTTCATCCGCCTAGACTTGACAGATGCCTACCTTACGGTCCCAGTGTTTCCAGACCATCGGAAATTCCTCAGGTTCCTCTGGGACGACAGGATATGGCAATTTACTTGCCTTCCTTTCGGCCTCAGTTCAGCTCCTTGGTGTTTCACTAAACTTCTAAAGCCCGTCATTGCAACCCTCAGAGGCAAAGGTATTCACCTTATCATTTACCTGGACGAAATTCTCCTCATGGCAGAGGATCGTTCTTCCCTCCTTTGTCACTTACACACAACCTCCTCCCTTCTTCAAGGGCTAGGATTTGTTATCAATTCGGAGAAGTCTGCTTTAATCCCCTCTCAGAAAGTAGAATTTGTAGGTTTTCTCATAGACTCCACCTCAGGTCTGCTCCTTCTATCTCAGGAGAAGACCGACAAGATCAAATTAGAAATTCGAGAGGTGCTGGCGTCCCCCATGGTATCTATCCGCCAGCTTTCCAGAATCATCGGGCTCCTCGCCTCCTCCATTCAGGCAATTTTTCCTGCCCCTCTGCATTACCGAGCAATGCAGAGGCTGAAGATTCAATCTTTCAGAGAATGCCGTTCATATCATCAGATGATTTGTTTGAACGAGGAGGTCCGTGTAGAGATGTCCTGGTGGCTCCTTCACATGGAATCCTGGAATGGCAAGGCTATCTTTGGATCCTCGCCAGACTTTGTACTCTTCTCAGATGCCAGTCTTCTGGGACCTCTGTGACGGGGGGGGGGATCTTGGTCCCCTCTGGAACAGTCGTTACACATCAATTGTCTAGAGCTTTTGGCGGGCTCTTTTGCCATTCGCTCTTTCTCCAAACAATTTACGAATTGCTGCATCCTCCTCCGTATGGACAACATATCTGCGGTCCAATACATCAATCGCTTAGGAGGTACGAAATCCAAGATGCTATCAGATCTTGCCTCAGAATTGTTCAGGTTCTGTGCCTCCTGCAACATTTCTCTCCGGTCTCAGTATATTCCTGGAGATTCCAATACTGTCGCGGACTGGTTTTCTCGTTTTTGGAGAGACTCCAGCGATTGGCGGCTTCTTCTCCCCGTTTTTCTTAAAATTCAGAGAATATTTGGTCCCTTTTCTGTGGACCTTTTCGCTTCCAGGATCAATCATCAGTTGCCTCGTTATTTCAGCTGGCTTCCAGATCCGGGGAGCAAGGCCTCGGATGCTTTTCTGCAGAGCTGGCCTCAATCCGGAGCTTACGCTTTCCCTCCCTTCTCGCTCATCACGAGAACACAATAATTACCCCCTTTTGGCCAATGCAGCCCTGGTTCCCACTTCTTCTGGAGATGGCTGTTTCTCCGCCTCTTCTTCTGCCCAATCAGCTCGACATACTTTCAGACCCGCAAGGAGAATCTCATCCCCTGATTCTCCAGGATCGCCTTTCCCTGCTAGCTTGGCAGATTTCAGGGGATCCTGGAGAATCAGGGGATGAGGTTCTCCTTGCGGGTCTGAAAGGAGAACCTCATCCCCTGATTCTCCAGGATCGCCTTTCCCTGCTAGCTTTGGCGGATTTCAGGGGATCCTGGTCTTCCGAAGGCCTTTCTAAAGACGCTCAACTTCTCCTTCGAGAATCTTGGGCCCCTGGCACCAGGAAATGTTACGCTTCAGCCTGGGCGTCATGGGTTAGTTGGTGTTCTCACAGGCAGGTTGATCCCTTTTCAGCTGCTGTAGTTTTTATTGTAAATTTTCTTTCTGAACTTTTTTCCCAAGGGAAAGCTTACCGCTCCATTAATGTCGTCCGCTCTGCAATTTCGGGTCATTTTCCGGTTGATGGTAATCCGATTGGAAGACATCCCCTAATTTGCCGGATTTTAAAAGCAATTCGATTGAAGGTTCCACCTCCTGCTCGATATTCTCACCTTTGGGATGTTTCCATCATGTTGTCCTTTCTTAACAGTTGTTTGGCCGACAGTTGTCGGCCAAATTGGCTATGTTACTCTGCTTGGTTTCCTTCCGCAGAATTTCAGATATCCGTGCGCTGGACATAGAAGGCATTTCCTTTTCCCCTGAGGGCGTTACCTTTTCTATCTCTTAACGCACAAAATCCATGTCCATCCTCTACCCATATTTCCCTGAGGATCCTCAACTCTGTGTGGCTCTCTGTTTGAAATCTTATCTTTCTAGGACGATTTCTTCCCGCCCTTCTTCTGGGGGTCAATTACTAATCTCCTTTGTTCCCACCTTTCGCCCCGTCGCTTCCCCCACTTTAGCCAGATGGGTGCGTTGGCTCATGTTCTCCGCAGGCAAATCTTTCGTTTGGAGCTCATTCCGTTCGGGGTGCAGCTGCATCCAAAGCTCTTTTGGTGGGCAGTAATCTTGAAGATATCCTTAAAGCCACAGATTGGTCTTCTTCAACCACCTTTTCTTGTTTCTATTATTCTTCACGATTCTGAGTCATTACTTTTATTGCGTTAAAATTGCAAAAATATGAAGCCTCCTGTCTTGACATAAAATTCAGATTATTATAACCTTGGTGACTAAAAAAATCTTGATTTTATTAAAGACAGGAGGCAAATATTTTCCCACCCTCTTTCTTCTTGCATCTCCCGGTGTAGGATTAAAAAAAAAAAAAGAAGAAGTTTTAGGATAAAGATATTGAAATGTTATGTATGTTCATGGTTATGTTTTATTCTATAGTTCTGTACCTAAGAGAACAATTATTATTGTCATTTTTATTTCTTTTTTTACAGTTTAATTCTGTGGACTGGATTTTTTCTTGCATCTTTCAAGGCTCGGCTAGGATCTTCCACAAAGCTTCAAATTCCGTGCTTCACAGGATGTTATTGATGTTCGTTCTTCTGTAGTCTTTCAAGAGATTCACCAAAGAAAAGAGGAAGGACTTAGATTGTTCTGGACTCTTTATTGCTATGCTGTATCCTGATTGGTTATACACTGTTGCTATGTTTTTTTTTTGTCTTCCTTTCATTTTTTCTTTGCTGCTGTTTTGGTTTCAGTAAAGAATTATGTAAACTTATTCGCCTCCTGTCTTTAATAAAATCAAGATTATTTAGTCACCAAGGTTATAATAATCTGAATTGTCCATGCTGAAACTGTGAGACTGGAAAGGGAAATAAACATAGACCTGACTCACGGCAAATATATGCAATATATATTTAAAACTTTAATAATATAAAGTGCCAAACATAGCTGAGAGTGTCTTAAAAAAAAATAATATATATATATATACACACACACACACACACTTACCTGAAGACACCCATCCACATATAGCAGACAGCCAAACTAGTACTGAAACATATCAGCAGAGGTAATGGTAGAGGAGTATAATGTCGATCTGTAAAGGGAGGTGGCAGATGAATCCCCACGAGTGAATTTACAGAGAGCCTTAGAATAGATTTCCCATAGGCGAAAACATGGCATCATCAGGCAATACTCCCTTCACATCCCTCAGACAAACACTGTACTTTGAGAGGAACTGGGCTTCAAAATGCTTAGAAGCGCCTTTCACAGAAGAAATCAAGCATGATATGCTTCACCATCCTTCAACGAAGGCAAAGTTTGTAAAACTTAAGTATGAGGTGGGAGGTGTATTTATAGGCATTATGAGGTTTGGGAAACTTTGCCCCCTCCAGGTAGGAATGTATATCCCATACGTCACTAGCTCATGGACTCTTGCCACTTACATGAAAGAAAACAGATTGTGTTAAAAACAGCAAACAACTTACTAGTTTTCTTCCTAAATGAGCACTTAAAAATTCTCAGTGTAGCCACCGCCTGCAGCTAAATAAGGGCGTCACCATTACAAAACCTAAGTTCTATTGTCACATGATTTTTGCAGCAAAGGTCTTCTACTAAGCATTGACAATAAACTGACTGTAGCAATTTTATGATGTCCCCTAGCAAAAATTCAAAGGAAAATCTGATCCTTTGGCTTCATGTTAAGACCCAAGCCCCTTGTGGTGTTGCGAACAGGAAGTAATTAACCCTGCACAAATGAAGTTTTAAAAATAAAAAAATAAAAGTGCTTAGCTTTTTTATTACAACATTGAAACAGACTAACACTGTTTCCACACACAGCCTTGTTAGCAAACACACTTTTAATTCAGGTTGTATGTGTGTCCCTGATTGTCCTCAGCAGAAGAGATTGATAAGGGGGGGGGGGGGGAAAACGGTTCCAACATCATGGGATCCATTACTTTATAGAAACTCAGTGTAACTGAGAAAACCAACAATTACAGGTTTTTTTTTGTACAGTTGTATTACAGGAAAAGGGGGGCAACATAAAAAGTATATTGCAAAGATTTGTTTAATACATATAATTATTGAATTTGTATTATGAGCTCAACCTGTTTAACATTCCGGTAAGTTACTCTTTTGTTGTACATTCTAGGTTCCTTGGACTGAAGTAGGGTGGGCAAGATTCTCCATCTTACTATTAGGGTGAGTATAGAATCCAGTCCAGGTTTTAAACTGGGTTCTCTCTCTCTTACCTGCTGAGGCTATGTATGGGGGGGGGGGGTTACAGATGAAGGAAACAGCTATACCTGCATGTAATACTTGCAAGTGTCAAACAGACCTTATTATTTGTCTGGAGTTTATGCTGGGAATCCTCTGTTTTGTCTGCTTTGCTGGACAATTATATTGTCTGTCTGAGATCCTGGTTATTTACAGTTTGCACCAGTATTCAAGTTCAGATAGCTGGTGGTGGTGTGTATTGTGCATATAAAGACTTAATTTGTGCCACTGCTGACTCTCTGGGAAGGTGTAGTGTTTGAATACGGGTGCATTGGCCCTCACAGCATATGTGCATATGCCACTGAGAAACAGTAATAACTTTTACCAGAAGCATTTTTGCAATTGGAAGTATATTGCTGCTTCTATTTAACATTCAAATGCACCTTGCACCCTGGCAAATTTCAATTTTGACCTTTCGATCCCTTTAAATGTAAAAAAAATCCAATACAACCTGGATAGCAGTGGATTCCGAAGACGTGTGGTGCAAGTAAATGTCTGAGACACAATATGTGTAACAAACTATACACAAAAATAAAAGGATTTCAACTTTGGCCTTCGGGTGGGGTCTGTGAGTGCGGAAGAAAATTGACCTCCCTTTGTTTTTTTAATTATTAATATGTATTAGGGTGTTTTCCCCTGTTTCTATCCCTTTTAGCCTGATACCTTGAGGACAAAGCTAATTACTTTCTTTTAACGTTCCTCAATTACGACTGCACTGTTTTTTCTGTTTTACTCTCTTACTGTTATACACACACAATATATAGTCACTGAACCTTGCATTTGATGATCCTGTGGTTCATATTTTATCCCCATTACAGCTCACAAAACAATGTCAGCAGAGTAACAGTCTATGCAACATTTTCAAGATTAAAAGTTCAACATTTATTTATTTATTTATTTAAGGGACCGTCTAGTCAAAATTAAACTTTCATGATTCAGACAAGGCATGCACATTTTTAACAACTTTCCAATTTACTTCTATCATCAAATTTGCTTTGTTCTCTTGGTATTCTTTATTGAAAGCTAAACCTAGGTAGATAAATTTGCTAATTTCTAAGCCCTTAAGGGTGCCTCATCTCAGTTTTTCACAGCTAGACAGCACTAGTTCATGGGTGTCATATAGACAACACTGTGCTCACTCCTGTGGAGTTATTTATGAGTTAGCACTGATTGGATAAAATGCAAGTCTGAGAAAAGAACTTAAGATAAGGGGGCAGTCTGCAGAGGCTTAGATGTGAAGATAATCACAGAGATAAAAAGTGTATCAATATATCTGTGTTGGTTATGCAAAACTGGGGAATGGGCAATAAAGGAATTATATATATTTAAAAAAAATAAATTCTGGTGTAGACTGTCCCTTTAAGTAGTTTTAAAAAATAACCTCACCATTTCAGCACAACATGCTGCTCATCCTCTCTGTAATTATATTTATGATTCCACAAAACATTTTTCCTGTAAAGTGGTCCTTGTCTTCTAATGTTATAACTCAACATATTGTGAAGTGTCTATGCTCGGATATTCTACAAAGCTTCAGTATTTGGTGACATTTTACGAGTAAGCGATACTAATACATTTTACTTTAAACCTAAAGTGAAAGATTATTTTTTTTTAGAATAATAAAAAATAATAATAATAATAATAATAATAATAATGAGAAAATAAGAGATATCCAATATTTGATCTCTTCAGCCACTACACAACCGAACACTTGTACATTACAGTTATAGAAACAAACATGAAAAAAGATCTATTATTGAAAGTAATTATTAAGAACTAAGAGGGTCAAAAATGTTGGTCTCCCAACCCCTTCCCCCCTTTTTTCAATTTCTTCCCTTTACTTAGATAGGTTTCCTTGAGGTAAAAGTGATCGGTTTTAAAAATTTTACTTAATATGTTATGTTGGTGTAGTTGTTAACTGTATTACTTTGTTCAACTTCCAAAATATGTTTTGGACTTATAGTGGGTGAATGATCAAACATATTGAAAAATAGGGCTTTCACGCTATTTACAAAATGAACTTAAAGGGACACTAAACCCAATTTTTTTTCTTTCATGATTCAGATAGAGCATGTCATATTAAGCCACTTTCTAATTTACTCCTATTATCAATTTTTCTTCATTCTCTTACTATCTTTATTTGAAAAGGCAAGAATGTAAGCTTAGGAGCCAGACCATTTTTGGTTCAGAACCTGGGTCGCGTTTGCCGATTGGTGGCTAAATCTAACCACCAATCAGCAAGTGCTATCCAGGGTGCTGAATAAAAAAATGGGCCGGCTCCTTAGCTAAGATTCCTGCTTTTTCGAATAAAGATAGCAAGAAAAATTTATAAAAAGAGAAAGAAAAAAAAGAGAAAAAGTATTCAGCACTTAGCAATTGTGATCACCCCAAACAAACACAACTACCAAAAGCCTTAATTTGCTGCCCAAATAACCAAACAATAGGTCAAACCAAGGCCCCCGCCTAGGAAAGACTGATGTTAAAAACAGAAAAAGAATGGGTAAAAAAGATCAGGAAATAGGGAGCAGGGAAAGAGTGCTTGGAAGTATAAAGTCACAACCTGAGTAATTCTAAAAGGAGTAGGTTATGTAGGGTTTGTAATTCTATTGTATAAAATAATACGCAAATACACAAATCTTTAAATTGATATTAAGTGCCGGCAAAAATAACAATTCTTATAAATGTAAGCACAAACAGTCCCACTTTTCTTGAAAATAAAACAACGTTGATTCCAAGATATCCCACGTGCAGAAAAGATGAATTCCAAATTCCCAGTCAACGTGCTTAAAATAAGTAGAATACCTACTTACTCAGAATTACCTCAATCATATGAGGTAAGTGCTGCTTGTATACACAATCTGTAGACTTGTCAGCTACTCAGACGGTCTGTGATCCACTGCAAGGCTGCTCAATATCATTCCACTTCCCACTTCCTCTTGTTGTCAATACAGATAGAGGGAAGACAGAAAAACATAATTTATGTATGAACTTACCTGATAAATTAATTTCTTTCATATTGGCAAGAGTCCATGAGCTAGTGACGTATGGGATATACAATCCTACCAGGAGGAGCAAAGTTTCAAAAACCGCAAAATGCCTATAAATACACCCCTCACCACACCCACAATTCAGTTTAACGAATAGCCAAGAAGTGGGGTGTTAAAGAAAGGAGTAGAAAGCATCAACAAAGTTATTTGGAAATAATTGTGCTTTATACAAAAAAATTATAAACCACCATAAAAAGGGTGGACCTCATGGACTCTTGCCAATATGAAAGAAATGAATTTATCAGGTAAGTTCTTACATAAATTATGTTTTCTTTCATGTAATTGGCAAGAGTCCATGAGCTAGTGACGTATGGGATAGCAATACCCAAGATGTGGAACTCCACGCAAGAGTCACTAGAGAGGGAGGGATAAAATAATAACAGCCATTTTCCGCTGAAAAAAATTAATTCACAACCCAAATTATAAGTTTATTTTCATAATGAAAAGAAAAAACTTAAACATAAGCAGAAGAATCAAACAGAAACAGCTGCCTGAAAAACTTTTCTACATAAAAACGGTAGAATTTAGTAAATGTATGCAAAGAAGACCAAGTTGCTGCTTTGCAAATCTGATCAACTGAAGCTTCATTCTTAAAAGCCCATGAAGTGGAGACTGATCTAGTAGAATGAGCTGTAATTATCTGAGGTGGGTCCTGACCCGACTCCAAATAAGCCTGATAAATCAAAAGCTTTAACCAAGATGCCAAGGAAAATGGCAGAAGCCTTCTGACCTTTCCTAGAACCAGAAAAGATAACAAATAGACTAGAAGTCTTCCTGAAATCTTTAGTAGCTTCAACATAATATTTCAAAGCTCTTACCACATCCAAAGAATGTAAGGATCTCTCCAAAGAATTCTTAGGATTAGGACACAAAGAAGGGACAACAATTTCTCTATTAATGTTGTTAGAATTCACAACCTTAGGTAGAAATTTAAATGAAGTCTGCAAAACCGCCTTATCCTGATGGAAAATCAGAAAAGGAGATTCACAAGAAAGAGCAGATAATTCGGAAACTCTTCTAGCAGAAGAGATAGCCAAAAGGAACAACACTTTCCAAGAAAGTAGTTAATGTCCAAAGACTGCATAGGCTCAAACGGAGGAGCCTGTAAAGACTTCAAAACCAAATTAAGACTCCAAGGAGGAGAGATTGATTTAATGACAGGCTTGATACGGACCAAAGCCTGTACTAAACAGTGAATTTCAGGAAGCTTAGCAATCTTTCTGTGAAATAAAACAGAAAGAGCAGAGATTTGTCCCTTCAAGGAACTTGCAGACAAACCCTTATCCAACCCATCCTGAAGAAACTGTAAAATTCTAGGAAGAACACTATGAAATATAAGTTTTACAAACTCGATAATAAATCTTCCTAGAAACAGATTTACAAGCCTGTAACATAGTATTAATCACTGAGTCAGAGAAACCTCTATGACTAAGCACTAGGCGTTCAATTTCCATACCTTCAAATTTAATGATTTGAGATCCTGATGGAAAAATGGACCTTGAGACCGAAGGTCTGGCCTTAATGGAAGTGGCCAAGGTTGGCAACTGGACATCCGAACAAGATCCGCATACCAAAATCTGTGAGGCCATGCTGAAGCTACCAGCAACACAAACAACTGTTCCATGATGATCTTGGAAATCACTCTTGGAAGAAGAACCAGAGGCGGGAAGATATAAGCAGGTTGGTAACACCAAGGAACTGCTAACGCATCCACTGCTTCCGCCTGAAGATCCCTGGACCTGGACAGATACCTGGGAAGTTTCTTGTTTAGATGGGAAGCCATTAGATATATTTCTGGAAGACCCCACATCTGAACAATCTGAGAAAACACATCTAGATGGAGCGACCACTCTCCCGGATGTAAAGTCTGACGGCTGAGATAATCCACTTCCCAATTGTCTATACCTGGGATATGAACCGCAGAAATTAGACATGAGCTGGATTCCGCCCAAGCAAGTATCCGAGATACTTCTTTCATAACTTGGGGACTGTGAGACCCACCCTGATGATTGACATATGCCACAGTTGTGATATTGTCTGTCTGAAAACAAATGAACGGTTCTTTCTTCAACAGAGGCCAAACCTGAAGCGCCCTGAAAATAGCACAGAGTTCTAAAATACTGATTGGTAACCTCGCCTCTTGAGGTTTCCAAACCCCTTGTGCTGTCAGAGATCCCCAGACAGCTCCCCAACCTGAAAGACTTGCATCTCTTGTGATCACAGTCCAGGTTGGACAAACAAAAGAGGCCCCTTGAACTATACGATGGTGATCTAACCACCAAGTCAGAGAGAGTCGAACATTGGGATTTAAGGATAATTGTGATATCTTTATATAATCCCTGCACCATTGGTTCAGCATTCAAAGCTGGAGAGGTCTCATATGAAAACGAGGAAAGGGGATCGCGTCCGATGCTGCAGTCATGACACCTAAAACTTCCATGCACATAGCTACTGAAAGGAATGATTGAGACTGAAGGTTCCGACAAGCTGAAACCAATCTTATTTGTCTCTTGTCTGTTAAAGACAGAGTCATGGACACTGAATCTATTTGGAAACCTAAAAAGGTGACCCTTGTCTGAGGAATCAAGGAACTTTTTGGTAAATTGATCCTCCAACCATGTCTTTGAAGAAACAACACTAGTTGATTCGTGTGAGATTCTACAGAATGTAAAGACTGAGCTAGTACCAAGATATCGTCCAAATAAGGAAACACCGTAATACCCCGTTCTCTGATTAGAGAGTAGGGCACCGAGAACCTTTGACAAGATTCTTGGAGCTGTCGCTAGGTTAAATAGAAGAGCGACAAATTGGTAATGCTTGTCTAGAAAAGAGAATCTCAGATACTGATAATTATCTGGATGAATCGGAATATGAAGATAAGCATCCTGTAAGTCTATTGTGGACATATAATGTTCTTGCTGAACAAAAGGCAGAATAGTCCTTGCAAATATCCAGAAAAAGTTGTCAGGAGCACCAAATTGCGAGTTAAAAAAAACTTTATTGTTTTACAAAAGGGTAATTATACCCTAGGGTAAGAGTCAAAAAAGAAAACAATTGAAAAACAGTAGACAAAAAGGCTGACCGGTTTCGGCGTCTGCCTTAATCCTAGCCTGCTTAAAAAACGATTGTCAGATACCAGTTTAAA
Source organism: Bombina bombina (assembly GCF_027579735.1). Taxonomy (NCBI): domain Eukaryota; kingdom Metazoa; phylum Chordata; class Amphibia; order Anura; family Bombinatoridae; genus Bombina; species Bombina bombina. The sequence continues at coordinate 55,678,601 of NC_069499.1, read as the reverse complement.
AACCCACTTCTGTGATTCAATTGGTTGTGGTGCTTACACCTCTTTCCTATTCAACCAATGTTGACACTCTATAGTTAAACCTATGACACCTGTGTTCCCTAATTTCTACACTTATGGCAGTATTGTTTTTCATATCAAGACATGATCTCTTATTTAGTGCTCTAAATGCTCAGTTTTATTATTAGCCGTAATGTTATTAACTACATTGCTAAGAGAAACTTTCTTCCGGCTACGATCTCTGCCTCTTATTAAAACCAGATGTGTGAATTTATAACAGTGTTTATGTACTGCAGATCTGGGCTATGCCTTTAGCCGCTTTGTTCACTTTATTAATATTTAGCCGTGGCATAGATGGCCCCACCTCCCTGCAGGGATATGCTCGCTGCCTCTTGCTACAAACGCATTCATAGTCCTTATAGTCACTATCTTGAAAGTTGGTACTCTTACATAACGATTCAAAATTTTCAGATCCAGAACTGGCCTGAATGAATTTTCTTTCTTTGGGCCAATGAATAGATTTGTATAAAACCCCAGACTCTGCTCCTGAAATGGAACTGGTATGATTACCCCTGAAAGCTCCAGGTCTGAAACACACTTCAGAAAAGACTGAGCCTTTACTGGATTTGCTGGGATGCGTGAGAGAACAAAATCTTCTCACAGGAGGTCTTACTCTGAATCCTATTCGGTACCCTTGAGAGACAATACTCTGAATCCATTGATTTTGGACAGAATCTGCCCAAATATTTTGGAAGAATCTTAATCTGTCCCCTACCAGCTGAGCTGGAATGAGGGCCACACTTTCATGCAGACTTGGGGGCTGGCTTTGGTTTCTTAAATGGTCTGGATTTATTCCAACTTGAAGAAGGTTTCCAATTGGAACCAGATTCTTTGGGGGAAGGAGTAGGTTTCTGTTCCTTTTTTTGTCGAAAGGAACGAAAAAGGTTAGAAGCTTTAGATTTACCCTTAGGTCTTTTATCCTGAGGCAAAAAAACTCCCTCTCCCCCCCCCCCCCCCCCCGTAACAGTTGAAATAATTGAATCTAACTGAGAACCAATTAACTTATTACCTTGGAAAGAAAGAGATAGTAATCTAGACTTAGATACCATGTCAGCATTACAATATTTGAGCCATAAAGCTCTTCTAGCTAAAATACCTAAAGACATAGATTTAACATCAATTTTGATGATATCAAAAATGGCATCACAGATAAAATGATTAGCATGTTGAAGCAAGCGAACAATGCTAGACAAATCAGGATCCGTTTCCTGTTGCGCTAGACTTTCCAACCAAAAAGTTGATGCAGCTGCAACATCAGCCATAGAAATGGCAGGCCTGAGAAGATAGCCAGAATATAAATAAGCTTTCCTTAGATAAGATTCAAGTTTCCTATCTAAAAGGGTCTTTAAAAGAAGTACTATCTTCCATAGGAATAGTAGTACGTTTAGCAAGAGTAGAAATAGCCCCATCAACTTTGGGGATCTTTTCCCAAAACTCCAATGTAACTGCTGGCAAAGGATACGATTTTTTTAAACCTTGAAGAAAGAATAAAAGAAGTACCAGGCCAATTCCATTCCTTAGAAATCATATCAGAAATAGCATCAGGAACTGGAAAAACCTCTGGAGTAACCACAGGAGGTTTATAAACAGAATTTAAACGTTTACTAGTTTTCAAGAGGACTAGTTTCCTCAATATCCAATGTAATCAACACCTCTTTTAACAAGGAACGAATATACTCCATTTTAAATAAATAAGTCGATTTGTCAGTGTCAATGTCCGAGGAAGGATCTTCTGAATCAGATAGATCCTCAGAGGAGGATAATTCAGTATATTGTCGGTCATTTGAAATTTCATCAACCTTATGAGAAGTTTTAAAAGACCTTTTACGTTTATTAGAAGGCAGGATGGCAGACAAAGCCTTCTGAATCGCATCAGCAATAAAATCTTTTATATTCACAGGTATATCATGAATATCATGTGCATTAGATGTTGAAGGAACAACAGGCATAGTACTATTACTGATGGACACATTCTCTGCATGTAAAAGCTTATCATGACAACTATCACATACCACAGCTGGAGATATAATCTCCACAAATTTACAGCAAATGCACTTAGCTTTAGTAGAACTGTTATCAGGCAGCAGGGTTCCAACAGTGGTTTCTGAGACAGGATCAGATTGAGACATCTTGCAAATGTAAGAGAAAAAACAACATATAAAGCAAAATTATCAATTTCCTTATATGGCAGTTTAAGGAATGGGAAAAAAATGCAAACAGCATAGCCCTCTGACATAGAAAAAGGCAAGAGGCATATAGAAATGGGGTTTTAAATAATGAAAATATTTGGCGCCAAGTATGACGCACAACGTAACTGAAAATGTTTTGCAGATAAAAACATCCGGAAATGACACACTCGCGTCATTGACGACGCAACCTTGTGCAAGGAACTCAACGCCAACTAAGACGCCGGAAATGACGAATTTGCATCATCAGACGTACCTTTGCGCCAAAAAAAAATTCTCGCACCAAGAATGACGCAATAAACTTTGGCATTTTGCGCCCTTGCGAGACAAATTTTGCCCGCAAAATTTTAATGAAAAAAGCAGTCAATTTGAAAAGAGACTAAACCCCAGGTAAGAATTTTTTTTTTCCTAAATATGTTTTTCTCCCAAATATGAAACTGACAGTCTTGCATAAGGAAATATACATAAACCTGACTCATGGCAAATATAAGTAAAATATATACATATATTTAGAACTTTATATTAATGCATAAAGTGCCAAACCATAGCTGAGAGTGTCTTAAGTAATGAAAACATACTTACCGAAAGCACCCATCCACATATAGCAGATAACTGTTTCAGTACTGGTTTGGCTATCAGTAGAGGTAATGGAATATGAGAGTATATTGTCGATCTGAAAAGGGAGGTAGGAGATGAATCTCTACAACAGAGAACCTATTAAATAGATCTCCCGTGAGGAAAGCCATTGCATTCAATAGGTGATACTCCCTTCACATCCCTCTGACATTCACTGTACTCTGAGAGGAACCAGGCTTCAAAATGCTGAGAAGCGCATATCAACGTAGAAATCTAGCACAAACTTACTTCACCACCTCCATAGGAGGCAAAGTTTGAAAAACTGAATTGTGGGTGTGGTGAGGGTGTATTTATAGGCATTTTGAGGTTTGGGAAACTTTGCCCCTCCTGGTAGGATTGTATATCCCATACGTCACTAGTTCATGGACTCTTGCAATATTGTATGGTTAAGAGTAACTTATATGTTTTTATTGAAATCCTCTGATGAAGAAGGCATTGAATTTACTATTAAGCCTCTGAAACGCGTAAGGAATATTTTTAGCGAGGTCTAAATAAGCTATCTGGGCTGTTATCAACTTTTCCACATACTACTGTTTGCCAAGACTAGCTGTTATTCGAATGGACTGTCTTTCTGGTTTTTATATGAACAATTGATACCTCATATCTAATTGAGGTTGTAATATGTAAGCAGAATTTACCTATGAGTTTAATAAAACTAAGTTACTCTTAACCATACAATATTGCACTATCGTGTGTGTGTTTTCCGTCTTCCCTCTATCTGTATTTGCGGTAGAACAAGGGGAAGTGGAACGATATTGAGCAGCCTTGCAGTGGATCACATGATTTTGATGTATTTGCTTCTTCGGAAGCAGTTTTTGGTAGAAAAGTTTTTCAGGCAGCTGTTTCTGTTTGATTCTTCTGCTTATGTTTAAGTTTTTTCTTTTCCTTATGAAAATAAACTTATAATTTGGGTTGTGAATTAATTTTTTTCAGCGGAAAATGGTTGTTATTATTTTATCCCTCCCTCTCTAGTGACTCTTGCGTGGAGTTCCACATCTTGGGTATTGCTATCCCATACGTCACTAGCTCATGGACTCTTGCCACTTACATGAAAGAAAACATAATTTATGATAAATTCATTTCTTTCATATTGGCAAGAGTCCATGAGGCCCACCCTTTTTATGGTGGTTATCATTTTTTTGTATAAAGCACAATTATTTCCAAATAACTTTGTTGATGCTTTCTACTCCTTTCTTTAACACCCCACTTCTTGGCTATTCGTTAAACTGAATTGTGGGTGTGGTGAGGGGTGTATTTATAGGCATTTTGCGGTTTTTGAAACTTTGCTCCTCCTGGTAGGATTGTATATCCCATACGTCACTAGCTCATGGACTCTTGCCAATATGAAAGAAATTAATTTATCAGGTAAGTTCTTACATAAATTATGTTTTTCTGTCTTCCCTCTATCTGTATTGACAACAAGAGGAAGTGGGAAGTGGAATGATATTGAGCAGCCTTGCAGTGGATCACAGACCGTCTGAGTAGCTGTCAAGTCTACAGATTGTGTATACAAGCGGCACTTACCTCATATGATTGAGGTAATTCTGAGTAAGTAGGTATTCTACTTATTTTAAGCACGTTGACTGGGAATTTGGAATTCATCTTTCTGCACGTGGATCAACGTTGTTTTATTTTCAAGAAAAGTGGGACTGTTTGTGCTTACATTTATAAGAATTGTTATTTTTGACATTTAAGTGATATTTATTTTGTTTTGTTTTGGTAGAATACAGGTCCGTTTATAGATGGAAGGAAAAGGGGAAAAAAAGGAATATATATATATATATATTGTTACTATTTAGGAATAATTGATAATTATCATGCAGAAAATATGCTCACCTTATTATCTTATATATATATATATATATATATATATATATATATATATATATATATATATATATATATATATATATATATATATATATATATATATATATATATATATATATATATATATATATATATATATCCATACCCTTGCCTCTACTCAAAGTGCCCTAAAAGATGGTGGACTGCAACAAAAATTAGAGCCACAAGATACAGTGCAGAGGAAAAACCATGTGTGGAGAGGGTGGAAAATAGAACACCTGTAAAGGTAGATCTTAGAATATCTGTCCAATTTCCATAAAAGAGAATAATGTGCCTTGATAAGTACTACTAGGGTGATAAACAGATAAAAAAGCAGATTAATAATACAGAACCTAAAATGTAGGGTAACAGCGTCAATGCACCCCCATGCCACCAACCCTGCAGCTAAAATACGGATTACTCACATGGACTTTCTATCTCTTCCTCTTCTTCTTCATCACTAGACTCACTGACGTGCAGTGTCACTGCTGTACTGGTGACTGGGGTCCAATCAAAATAGATACCAAATCCAATGTCATAATCATCTGTAGCGAATTCCCAGCAAAGCCTCTTTCCTTCAGGGTGTGTGGGCACCCGAACCGTCATGACCTCCCCTCTCCGTATTGTCAATAGCCCATGCTTTTCCGATGCCATCCTGGTTTTAAACTCACGCAGATTGACACTTGTCCAGGTTGAAGGTGGAGCCAAGGGAGGGGGTGGAGCTACAATAGCAGGTGAAAGGGTTAAATGTTCAATCCCACTTGATATTTCAGACACTTCATATGATCACATGCAATTTGATAATAAAGTAAATGCAATGCAGATCTTTAGAATAGAAGCTCACACCTGTCCTGTTCGGATAAGGTAAAGATGGTTTACAGCTTACAGTGACTCACAGTCAGGACCCTCTACCCTTTATGATTTATGTAAATGTCTTCTCCTCATTATTGTATTCCACTACTGTAAACCTTAATGTTTGGCACTTAATAAATAAATTATAATAATCAGCATGGCATTTTACGGATGGCATTTAAAATTAATGCTACAAAATTTTAACCAAAGGGCCATTATACACTCGTTTTTTCTTTGCATAAATGTTTTGTAGATGATCTATTTATATAGCCCATAAATTTGTTAAATTTATAGTTTTGTTTATTTTTAAATAACATTGCTCTGGTTTTCAGACTCCTAACCAAGAACCAAAGTTTTAGGAGAATACCGACGTATACCCACTCCAGCTTGCTCCCGTTTGTGTAAAGGGTCTTTTCATATGCAAAGGAAGGGGGAGTGTCTGATATTTCCCACTTGCAGTGGGTGTTCCAGTAATCTTTTAAACAGAGCTAAACTGGAAGCTTCTAATTAAGTTTTTAAACGGTTTTCTACTGGATTTTTATATTAGTATCTGTGCATATTATTCTTTATAGTAGTGTCTATTGCATGCAGTTTTATGAAAATTGGTGTATACTGTCCCTTACTGTCATGGCTGCCTTGATAGGAGATAAAAACATATATATGGATATATATATATATATATATATATATATATATATATATATATATATATATATATATATATATATATATATATATTATTATTATTTTATTATTTTTTTTATTTTTTTATTATTATTATTTTTATTTTCATCATCATCATTTTCTCACCTTTTCCTTTACCCACTTCTGAATCTGGTGTGCTGCTCTCCAGCTTTACAATGTCCACTCTACCAGAATGCTCAGACTGGATCATAAGGGTATCAAGTGATTCCGACTCTTCTGTGCATAAAGACAGGAGGGCATCAAGTTCCTGTAAAGGAGAGATGGGCGTAAGACTACGTCATATGATCAATGAAGGAGGATACGGTTATGTCCATTAGCACTTTTTTTGTGTTACAGAGCGGGAGAGTGGTCACCAAGAGAAGGGAGTTGAATCTAAGCTCTCTTCTGTATAGGTTACTCTGGCTCCATGTGTTTTAGAGTTACCATGTGGACAATTTGCTGTATTTATTACTCCTATTATCTATTCTGTGTCACTTCAAATAAAGGAACAGAATAAATGTCCCCTTGCTGTCTTCTGTGTCACTCCATGTCTGTAACATGCTGTCTGCTTCATCAATGTGGACTCCAAGACCCAAATTTATTTTTGACTATACCTCTAGTTGTTACCTTATCTAGGCTGGAAGGAACAGCTGCCTTCTGTGGTTCTTTCTTGGGTTCTTCATTCTGACCCACACCGGGAGCCTGTGATAATACTGTGGCACTCTCCTCAGGCCGCAAACTGCTGACGGACATAAAAAAATGTCACAAATACAAGGTGTCAGCTATAAATGTAAATAACAGATCAATTAAAAAGGGACTTGAACCACAAATTTTCTCTTTCATGATTCAGAGAATGCAATTTCACAACAACTTTTCAATTTACTTCTATTATCGAATCTGCTTCGTTCTCTTGGTATCCTTGGTTGTAGAAGCAGCAATGCACTACTGGGAGCTAGATGCATATATCAGGAGGGCCTATAACTAGTGACATATATCAGCAGCCATCAATCAGCAGTTAGCTCCCAGTGGTGCATTGCTGCTCCTACCCTCCTCGGATGCTTTTGAACCAAGGATAGCAGGAAAATTAGAATATAGAAGTAAATTGTAAAAAGTTGTGTATAATTGCATGCTCTATCTTAATTATGAAAGTTTAATTTTGACTTTACTGTGCCTTTAAAAGAAACATGGGGCTCACACAAAATGCAGAATATTACGGGGCTTGAGAGAAAACGCAGGGCAAGGTGTATAAACCGGATTCTTTACCTTTTAATCTCGTCACTGTCAGCATGCTCTGTACTTTTTGTTTCCTGCACTGACAGCGCTTCCACATCTTGCACATACGCTTCTTCACCCGCATCTTCATCCTCTGAAAAACAGAAGGAGGACCAATAGCAGATAGAGAAAAACACAGCAATAAACACCCAAAGCATCTAAATCTAAACTGCTTTTTTATTTAAATAAAATCTGTAATGGGAATGTGTACTAATACTAAATGTTCTAAGCTTATATAGTCAATAAGTGCTTAAAGTACTAATAAGTAAATATCTAATCTAGTGCTTATACAGGAGATAGGGTGTGTATGTATTGGGGAGTTGCAGTTTAAAACTAAAAATGTAAAAGCTTTTATTAAACAAATCCACTAATAATTGTGTAAATGAAAACTTTAATGCCACATGCAGACACCTGCAATACATTTTAGCAACCAATGAAAACATTTCAGTCTGCACGCTACTCTGTACTGTACTTCAGTCTGCACGCTACTCTGTACTGTACTTCAGTCTGCACGCTACTCTGTACTGTACTTCAGTCTGCACGCTACTCTGTACTGTACTTCAGTCTGCACGCTACTCTGTACTGTACTTCAGTCTGCACGCTACTCTGCAATTAATATCAAATATTACAATTGAATTTTACTAGAACAATTCATAATTATCCAGTAACATTAATCAAATGCACAATATGGATTACTTACTTAACGCTTGGTTAGCAAATATATCCAAATATTACAATAAAATCTAACCAAATTTCAATAAATCTAATCGAATTTCCAGGAAGTATAATTTAACTATCTAATCCAAAACATAGATTTCTATAAATTAATCAAACAGAGAAATGTACACTGTATTAGCAATTCAATATCAATCAGTACAACTTAGTCACTTTAAATACAATTTCTAAGATATAGCACAGTAACTTAAAATCAATTTATGACTCGAGAATTAAACCCTTTTTCCTCAATAGTAAATGTACTTAATGCTAATATAATTACTATATAGAATACACTGATCTATTTAATATTAGATTATAAATATAAGATACCACATTTAAATCACAGCTTCAATTACACTACTGCTATAAAGAATATTTTAACTTTATTAAAGGGACATGAAACCCCCAAAAATTCTCTCATGATTAAGATAGAGAAAACTATTTTAAAAAAAACTTATCAATTTACTTCTATTATTTAATTTGCTTCTCTCTCGTTATCCTTTGCTGAAAGCTTTATCTAGGAAAGCTCAGGAGCAGCAGAGAACCTAGGTTCTAGCTGTGGATTGGTAGCTGCATATATATATATATTGATTGTTATTGGCTCACCCATGACTTCAGTTAGAAACCATTAGTGCATTGATGCTACTTCAACAAAATGATACCAAGAATGAAACAAATTAGATAATAGAAGTAAATTAGAAAGTTGTTTAAAATTGTATTCTCTATTTGAATCATGACAGAAAAGAATTGGGTTTCATGTCCCTTTAACTCTTAAAATATTCCTCTAATACGTTGCCAATTAGCAGGATTTGAGCTTTATAATACCCAGGGTTCCTCACTGCCATATCAGAAGGATAATACCACTATATTGCAAGAAGACAAAGGGGATCACAGAGTTATATCTCTCTTTCCACAAGAGAGCTTTATAATACCCAGGGTTCCTCACTGCCATATCAGAAGGATAATACCACTATATTGCAAGAAGACAAAGGGGATCACAGAGTTATATCTCTCTTTCCACAAGAGAGCTTTATAATACCCAGGGTTCCTCACTGCCATATCAGAAGGATAATACCACTATATTGCAAGAAGACAAAGGGGATCACAGAGTTATATCTCTCTTTCCACAAGAGAGCTTTATAATACCCAGGGTTCCTCACTGTCATATCAGAAGGATAATACCACTATATTGCAAGAAGACAAAGGGGATCACAGAGTTATATCTCTCTTTCCACAAGAGAGCTTTATAATACCCAGGGTTCCTCACTGCCATATCAGAAGGATAATACCACTATATTGCAAGAAGACAAAGGGGATCACAGAGTTATATCTCTCTTTCCACAAGAGAGCTTTATAATACCCAGGGTTCCTCACTGCCATATCAGAAGGATAATACCACTATATTGCAAGAAGACAAAGGGGATCACAGAGTTATATCTCTCTTTCCACAAGAGAGTTTCCCCAACAATAACCAAGAGATTGTGTTCACAGGAAGTGAATTGCCAGCCAGAATCAATGTGCAATCTCTTTCAGCAAGTCTCCAACACAATGCGAGTCTCAGGCCACCAAAACAATGTGTATCTTCAATTTCTTGCATAGTATGGAGTCTTTTGTCTGTTTGACGCAGCTCCTCCCTCCATTCTTAATCACCCAATGAGAAACATTTTAGGGCATGATCGACAGCTCTCATCGGTCACTTGCCTTTTGTACCTGGCAACTCAAAGGGACAGTCAACACCAGAATTTTTGTTGTTTAAAAAGATAGATAATCCCTTTATTACCCATTCCCCAGTTTTGCAAAACCAACACTGTTATATTAATATACTTTTTACCTCTGTGATTATCTTGTATCTAAGCATCTTCTGACCGCCCCTAATAACATGACTTTTAGTTGTTATCTATTGACTTGCATTTTAGCCAATTAGTGAAGTGTCTGCCACTAGCCACGGGCGTGATCACAATGCTATCTATATGGCCTACATGAGCTAGCTCTCCCCTGCTGTGAAAAGTAAATAAAACAGAGGCGGCCTTCAAGGGCTTAGAAATTATCATTATCATATGTGCCTTCGTAGGTTTGCTTTCAACTAGAATACCAAGAGAACAAAGCAAAATTGTTGATAAAAGTAAATTGGAAAGTTGTTTAAAATTACATGCCCTATTTGAAAAAACATAATTTATGTAAGAACTTTCCTGATAAATTCCTTTCTTTCATATTAGCAAGAGTCCATGAGCTAGTGACGTATGGGATATACATTCCTACCAGGAGGGGCAAAGTCTCCCAAACCTTAAAATGCCGATAAATACACCCCTCACCACACCCACAATTCAGTTTAACGAATAGCCAAGAAGTGGGGTGAAAAAGGTGCGAAAGCATCAAAAAAATAAGGAATTGGAATAATTGTGCTTTATACAAAAAAATCATAACCACCACAAAAAAAGGGTGGGTCTCATGGACTCTTGCTAATATGAAAGAAAGGAATTTATCAGGTAAGTTCTTACATAAATTATGTTTTCTTTCATGTAATTAGCAAGAGTCCATGAGCTAGTGACGTATGGGATAGCAGATACCCAAGATGTGGAACTTCCACGCAAGAGTCACTAGAGAGGGAGGGATAAAATAAAGACAGCCAATTCCGCTGAAAAAAATAATCCACAACCGAAATCAAAAAGTTTTAATCTTATAATGAAAAAAACTGAAATTATAAGCAGACGAATCAAACAGAGACAGCTGCCTGAAGTATTTTTCTACCAAAAACTGCTTCAGAAGAAGAAAACACATCAAAATGGTAGAATTTAGTAAAAGTATGCAAAGAAGACCAAGTTGCTGCTTTGCAAATCTGATCAACAGAAGCTTCATTCCTAAAAGCCCAGGAAGTAGAGACTGACCTAGTAGAATGAGCCGTAATCCTTTGAGGCGGGGACTTACCCGACTCCACATAAGCATGATGAATCAAAGACTTTAACCAAGACGCCAAAGAAATGGCAGAAGCCTTCTGACCTTTCCTGGAACCAGAAAAGATAACAAATAGACTAGAAGTCTTCCTGAAATCTTTAGTAGCTTCAACATAATATTTTAAAGCTCTAACTACATCTAATGAATGTAACTACCTTTCCTTAGAATTCTTAGGATTAGGACATAATGAAGGGACAACAATTTCTCTACTAACGTTGTTAGAATTCACAACCTTAGGCAAAAATTGAAATGAAGTCCGCAACACCGCCTTATCCTGATGAAAAATCAGAAAAGGAGATTCACAAGAAAGAGCAGATAACTCAGAAACTCTTCTAGCAGAAGAGATAGCTAAAAGAAACAATACTTTCCAGGAAAGTAATTTAATGTCCAGAGAATGCGTAGGCTCAAACAGAGGAGCCTGTAAGGCTGACAAAACCAAATTAAGACTCCAAGGAGGAGAGATTGGCTTAATGACAGGTTTGATACGTACCAAAGACTGTACAAAACAACGAATATCAGGAAGATGAGCAATCTTTCTGTGAAAAAGAACAGAAAGAGCAGATATTTGTCCTTTTAAGGAATTTGCAGACAAACCTTTATCCAAACCATCCTGAAGAAATTGTAAAATTCTAGGAATTCTGAAAGAATGCCAGGAAAATTTATGAAAAGAACACCAAAAGATGTAAGTCTTCCAAACCCGATAATAAATCTTTCTAGAGACAGATTTTCGAGCTTGTAACATAGTATTAATCACTGAGTCAGAAAAACCTCTATGACTAAGAATTAAGCGTTCAATTTCCATACCTTCAAATTTAATGATTTGAGATCCTGATGGAAAAAAGGACCTTGAGATAGAAGGTCTGGCCTTAACGGAAGTGTCCAAGGTTGGCAACTGGCCATCCGAACGAGATCCGCAAACTAAAACCTGTGGGGCCATGCTGGAGCCACCAGCAGTACACATGAGCGCTCCATTAGGATTTTGGAGATTACTTTCGGAAGAAGAACTAGAGGCGGAAAGATATAAGTAGGATGATAATTCCAAGGAATTGACAACGCATCCATTGCTTCCGCCTGAGGATCCCGGGATCTGGATAGATACCTGGGAAGTTTCTTGTTCAGATGAGAGGCCATTAGATCTATTTCTGGGAGACCCCAGATTTGCACAATCTGTAGAAAAACCTCTGGATGAAGAGACCATTCGCCCAGATGTAATGTCTGGCGACTGAGATAATCCGCTTCCCAATTGTCTACACCTGGGATGTGAACCGCAGAAATTAGACAGGAGCTGGATTCCGCCCATACAAGTATCCGAGATACTTCTCTCATAGCTTGAGGACTGCGAGTCCCACCTTGATGATTGACATATGCCACGGTCGTGACATTGTCTGTTTGAAAACAAATAAACGATTCTCTCTTTAGAAGAGGCCAGAACTGAAGAGCTCTGAAAATCGCACGGAGTTCCAAAATGTTGATTGGTAATCTCGCCTCCTGAGATTCCCAAACCCCCTGCGCCGTCAGAGATCCCCATACAGCTCCCCAACCTGAAAGACTCGCATCTGTTGAGATCACGGTCCAGGTTGGACGAACAAAAGAGGCCCCTTGAATTAAACGATGGTGATCCATCCACCAAGTTAGAGATGATCGAACATTGGGATTTAAGGAGATTATTTGTGATATCCATGTATAATCCCTGCACCACTGGTTCAGCATACAAAGCTGAAGTGGTCTCGTGTGAAAACGAGCAAAAGGGATCGCGTCCGAAGCAGCAGTCATGAGACCTAAAATCTCCATGCATAATGCTACCGAAGGGAACAATTGAGACTGAAGGTTTCGACAGGCTGAAACCAATTTCAGACGTCTCTTTTCTGTCAGAGACAAAGTCATGGACACTGAATCTATTTGGAAACCTAAAAAGGTTACTCTTGTCTGAGGAATCAAAGAACTTTTTGGTAAATTGATCCTCCAACCATGTCTTTGAAGAAACAACACAAGTTGATTTGTGTGAGATTCTGCAGAATGTAAAGACTGAGCAAGTACCAAGATATCGTCCAAATAAGGAAATACCGCAATACCCTGTTCTCTGATTACAGAGAGAAGGGCACCTAGAACCTTCGAAAAGATCCTTGGCACAGTTGCTAGACCAAATGGAAGGGCAATAAACTGGTAATGCTTGTGTAGAAAAGAGAATCTCAGAAACTGGTAGTGATCTGAGTGAATAGGAATATGCAGATATGCATCCTGTAAGTCTATTGTAGACATATAATGCCCTTGCTGAACAAAAGGCAGAATAGTTCTTATAGTCACCATTTTGAATGTTGGTATCCTTACATATCGATTCAATATTTTAAAATCCAGAACTGGTCTGAAAGAATTCTCTTTCTTTGGTACAATGAATAGATTTGAATAAAACCCCAGACCCCGTTCCAGAACTGGAACTGGCATAATTACCCCAGGTAACTCTAGGTCTGAAGCACATTTCAGAAACGCCTGAGCCTTCACTGGATTTACTGGAATGCGCGAGAGAAAAAAATCTTCTCACAGGTGGCCTTACCTTGAAACCTATTCTGTACCCTAGTGAAACAATGTTCTGAATCCAAAGATTGTGAATCGAATTGATCCAAACATCTTTGAAAAATCGTAACCTGCCCCCTACCAGCTGCGCTGGAATGAGGGCCGCACCTTCATGCGGATTTAGGAGCAGGTTTTGACTTTCTGGAAGGCTTGGATTTATTCCAGACTGGATTAGATTTCCAACCGGAAACCGTTCCTTTAAGAGAAGGGTCGGGCTTTTGCTCTCTATTTTGACGAAAGGAACGAAAACGATTAGCAGCCCTAAAATTACCTTTAGATTTTTTGCCCTGGGGCAAAAAAGCTCCCTTCCCTCCAGTAACAGTTGAAATTATAGAATCCAACTGAGAACCAAACAACTTATTACCTTGGAAAGAGAGAGAAAGCAAAGTTGACTTAGAAGTCATATCTACATTCCAAGATTTAAGCCATAAAGCTCTTCTGGCTAAAATAGCTAAAGACATATACCTGACATCAACTCTAATGATATAAAAAATGGCATCACAGACAAAGTTATTAGCATGTTGAAGAAGTTTAACAATGCTATATGCATTATGATCTTTTACTTGTTGCGCTAAAGCCTCCAACCAAAACGTTGAAGCTGCAGCAACATCAGCCAAAGATATAGCAGGTCTAAGTAAATTGCCTGAACATAAATAAGCTTTTCTTAAAAAAGATTCAATCTTCCTATCCAAAGGATCTTTAAACGAAGTGCTATCTGCCGTAGGAATAGCAGTACGTTTAGCAAGGGTAGAGATAGCTCCATCGACCTTAAGGATTTTATCCCAAAACTCCAATCTATCAGATGGCACAGGGTACAATTTCTTAAACCTTGGAGAAGGAGTAAATGAAGTACCCAAACTATCCCATTCCCTAGCAATCACATCTGAGATAGCATCAGGAACTGGAAAAACTTCCGGGATTAATACATGAGGCTTATAAACCGAATTTAAACGTTAAGCAGTTTTAGTATCAGGAGGACTGGATTCCTCCATATCTAATGCAATCAAAACTTCTTTTAGTAATGAACGAATAAACTCCATTTTAAATAAATATGAGGCTTTATCAGAATCAATATCTGTAGTAGAATCTTCTGAACCAGAAAAAACCTCATCAGAATCAGATAAGTCAGAATGATGACGGTCACCTACAAATTCATCTGAAATGTGAGACTAGACATACTTACCCCAGGACACTCCTCTACATAAAGCAGATAGCCAAACCAGTACTGAAACGAGAATCAGTCGAGGTAATGGTATATAAGAGTATATCGTCGATCTGAAAAGGGAGGTAGGAGAAGAAATCTCTACGACCGATAACAGAGAGCCTATGAAAAAGATCCCCTAGAGGTAGACCATTGTTCTCGAATAGGCAATACTCTCTTCACATCCCTCTGACATTCACTGCACTCTGAGAGGAAAACCGGGCTTTAGCCTGCTGCGAAGCGCATATCAACGTAGAATCTAGCACAAACTTACTTCACCACCTCCACGGGAGGCAAAGTTTGTAAAACTGAATTGTGGGTGTGGTGAGGGGTGTATTTATAGGCATTTTAAGGTTTGGGAAACTTTTCCCCTCCTGGTAGGAATGTATATCCCATACGTCACTAGCTCATGGACTCTTGCTAATTACATGAAAGAAATGAAAGTTTTTTTTGGACTTAACTGTCCCTTTAAAGGACCAGTCAACACAGTAGATTTGCATAATCAACAAATGCAAGATAACAAGACAATGCAATAGCACTTAGTCTGAACTTCAAAATGAATAGATTTATTTTCTGACAATTTTAAAAGCTATGTCTATTTCCACTCCCCCTGTACCATGTGACAGCCATCACAAATGCATATATGCTTATTCTTGTACATGCTCAGTAGGAGCTGGCTAATTACAAAAGTTTTAATATAAAAAGATTTTGCACTTTTTTTTTTTAATGGAAGTAAATTGGAAAGTTGTTTAAAATTGCATGCTGTATCTGAATAAAGAAAGTTTAATTTTGACTTGAGTGTCCCTTTAATTCACTCAAAATGAAATACCTCTGGCTGCATTATTCAGGTTCGGCCACTGGGGGCGCAGGACCTTGAATAAAGATTTTTTTTTTTTTTATAACATACGGTAACTTCATTTCTCAAATACAAAAGTGTTATTTTTTTTTAGATATTTTCATAAAGTGTTCATTTAAAAGGTACCTATGATCTCAAAATATTGGGTCATATTTATATGGACTATTTAATTGAACTGAGTAGATAGATAGCAGTGTATAATTGTATATCTGATTATATATATATATTTACTGCCGAATAAATATTTGTTGATTTGAAATCCAGAGAGTGCTTATTCCTATTCAGATTGTACATTCCGTTAGGCACCCTGGTCTGTGTCTGGGTTGGCAAGTGAGAGTGCACTACTTTGAAGCATATATATATATATATATATATTTATTTATTACACATATATGTTTAATGTATATTCCCATACTATTCCCTATTTATGGTTATATCTCAAGAGATGTATTTGAGAGTTATGTTTATACTTGGAGATTAAGGAATTAATATGTTCAGTAAATATATTCTATTAGTAAGTAAATTAAGAAATTAATGGAATTTCATTTTACATTCTGATAGTATATTTTGTTACACTTACTATTTATATTTGATCATAGACATTTATAAGTTGAGATCTGAAGGAACTAATTAAATAGATACATATTTTGATTCTAATAGTTATTGGCTAATTAATAGATATATTCCATCATCAGTGCACATTTCTTAATGTCACTAACCACTGCAGACCGTCTGTCACTAGAGGGGTGCCCTAGATCTGGTGGTGGAAGTTTCCCTCATTTGGAGATATCTAATCTCACTAAGCAATGAAGTAAAGAATCTTTTGAAGTTTATATCTCACAACTGGGACAAATGTCTTTTCTCTCAGATGTCTTGACTGGTGATGTGCATCCTAATAGCAAATCGTCTGAGTCATGAGTCTGATTTCAGGCCCATTGAATAAATAGATCTGGGGTGGGGGTTTTTAACAATGGTCAAAACATTTTTTATTAAAGTAGTTTTATATATAAATGCATTATTAATATATATGATGTATATAAAACTTACAGTGCCACTCACCTTTTACCTGACAAGCTACAAAAACTATGAACCCTAAATATTTTCTTGAGTTTTGAAGACCACATCTATATATAATGTCCTAGAAAAATAATTAAATCATACAGATTGTAAATTCCCACGGGAATAGGGCCCTCAATCCCTCTTGTATGTGTTTGTAAATTTTGTCCTGTATCTTACAAGTCTTGTATTGTTTTATTTAAATTAATTGTATCCATGGACAGCGCTGCGGAATATGTTGGCGCGTAATAAATAAAGTATAATAATAATAAGTAATAATAATTACCCTGAAATATGCTGTAGCCCTCAATCAGGAATTAAAATGAACAGGAAAAACAACTGAATTATTTTTTTGCCTGTCTTCTAATATGCGAGTACAGCCATAAACTTCTATACAGAATATAAAGCTATATCAAAGTTTGTAAAGTGACCATGATTTCTAAGTCAATATTTGGATTTGACCAAAACCCGATAACTTCTACGAAGTTACTACAATTGATGAATTATCTAAAGCTTGGCGATACAATTATCTAAGCTGTAATACATACCATTAACCCCTTAATGACCACAATGTACCCTGTACGTCTCTGGTCGTTAAGGGATTGTCTGGTTATAATAGCGCAGATCTTGCACTCCCTCCCTCATGCAGGCTTGCTAAAATAGCACGGAAAATAACGTCAAAATTAACCTTTTAGGATTCAGATAGAGAATGCAGTTTAAAAAAAAAATCTCAAATTTACTTCTATTATCAAACTGTGCACATTTTTTTATATGCGCACTTTCTGAGGCACCTACTGAGCATGTGCAAGAGTTCACAGTGTGTATGTGTGTGTGATTGGCTGGTAACTATCACGCGATACAGGGGGCCAGCAAATTGAAATAAATTTTGAGTTTTGTCAGAAGAAAACGTAAAGTTCATTTAAAATTCACAGAAAGTTCTATTGCATTGTCTGTTTTTATTAGGCATTTTTTGATTATGAAATTCTTCTGTATTTAAAGGACTAGTAAACACAGTAGATTTGCATAATCAACAAATGCAAGATAACAAGACAATGCAATAGCCTTTACTCTGATTTTCAAATGAGTAGTAGATTCTTTTCTAACACATTTCAAAGTTATTTATATTTCCACTCCCCCTGTACCATGTGATAGCAATCAGCCAATCACAAATGCATATACGTATAGTCTGAGTTCTTGCACATGCTCAGTAGGAGCTGGTGAGACAAAATTGTAAATATAAAAGACTGTGCACATTTTTTTTAATGGAAGTAAATTGGAAAGTTGTTTAAAATGACATGCTGTATCTGAATCATGAAAATTTAATAAAACCTGAGTGTCCCTTTAATGGTCCTTTAACCCCTTAACGACTGAGGACGTGCAGGGTACGTCCTCAGAAAAAAGGCAGTTAATGCCTGAGAACGTACCCTGCACGTCCTCAGTGTGGAAAGCAGCTGGAAGCGATCCTGCTCGCTTCCAGCTGCTTTCCGGTTATTGCAGTGATGCCTCGATATGGAGGCATCCTGCAATAACCCTGCATGGCCATCCGATGCAGAGAGAGCCACTCTGTGGCCCTCTCTGCACCGGACATCGGTGGCCGGTAACGTTGGTGGGTGGGAGCTGACTTGGGAGGCGGGTGGGCGGCCATCGATGGGCCGTATAAGGTGGAGGGGGGCGGGATCGGGGCCGGAGCTGACGGGGGCGCGCACGGGCGCGCGCGCGTGCACAGAGGGTGGCGGGCGGGCGCGTGCACGGGGCGGGAGCGGGTGGGAACCGCTATACTACAGAAAATTAGATTGTAACTGTGGGGGAAAAGGGACACATTAAAAAACAAATAAACTTTAGTAAAAGGGATCTTGGAGGGGTGGGGGGTTGTTCTTGGGTGTGGGGGGAGCTACACTACAGAAAAAGGGATTTTTGTTAAAAAAAAAAGCACATTTTTGTTCTAAACTGGGTACTGGCAGATAGCTGCCAGTACCCAAGATGGCGCCCATTAAGGCAGAGGGGGAGGGTTAGAGAGCTGTTTGGTGGGGGATCTGTGAGGTTGGGGGCTAAGGGGGGATCCTACACAGCAGCATATGTAAATATGCTAAAAAAAAAAACTCAAAAAAGCCCAAATATACCTTTTATTTTAGTACTGGCAGAGTTTCTGCCAGTACTTAAGATGGCGGGGACAATTGTGGGGTGGGGGAGGGAAGAGAGCTATTTGGGAGGCATCAGGGGGTCTGATGTTTCAGGTGGGAGGCTGAGCTCTACACTAAAGCTAAAATTAACCCTGCAAGTTCCCTACAAGCTACATAATTAACCCCTTCACTGCTAGACATAATACACGCGTGATGCACAGCAGCATTTAGCGGCCTTCTAATTACCAAAAAGCATCGCCAAAGCCATATATGTCTGCTATTTCTGAACAAAGGGGATCCCAGAGAAACATTTACAACCATTTGTGCCATAATTGCATAAGCTGTTTGTAAATGATTTCAGTGAGAAACCTAAAATTGTGAAAAAGTTAACGTTTTTTTTTTATTTGATTGCATTTGGCGGTGAAATGGTGGCATGAAATATACCAAAATGGGCCTAGATCAATAGTTGGGGTTGTCTACTACACTACACTAAAGCTAAAATTACCCCAAAATGCTCCCTACATGCTCCCTAATTAACCCCTTCATTGCTGGGCATAATACACGTGTGGTGCGCAGTGGCATTTAGCGGCCTTCTAATTACCAAAAAGCAATGCTAAAGCCATATATGTCTGCTATTTCTGAACAAAGGGGATCCCAGAGAAGAATTTACAACCATTTATGCCATAATTGCACAAGCGGTTTGCAAATAATTTCAGTGAGAAACCAAAAGTTTGTAAAAAATTTGTAAAAAAGTGAACGATTTTTTGTATTTGATCGCATTTGGCGGTAAAATGGTGGCATGAAATATACCAAAATGGGCCTAGATCAATACTTTGGGTTGTCTACTAAAAATATATATATACATGTCAGTGGATATTCAGAGATTCCTGAAAGATATTAGTGTTCTAATGTAACTAGCACTAATTTTGAAAAAAAAATGGTTTGGAAATAGCAAAGTGCTACTTGTATTTATGGCCCTATAAGTTACAAAAAAAGCAAAGAACATGTAAACATTTGGTATTTCTAAACTCAGGATAAAATTTTGAAACTATTTAGCATGGGTGTTTTTTGGTGGTTGTAGATATGTAACAGATTTTGGGGGTCAAAGTTAGAAAAAATGTGTTTTTTTCGATTTTTTCCTCATATTTTATATTTTTTTTTATAGTAAATGATAAGATATGATGAAAATAATGGTATCTTTAGAAAGTCCATTTAATGGCGAGAAAAACGGTATATAATATGTGTGGGTACAGTAAATGAGTAAGAGGAAAATTACAGCTAAACACAAACACCGCAGAAATGTAAAAATAGCCTTGGTCCCAAACGGACAGAAAATGGAAAAGTGCTGTGGTCATTAAGGGGTTAAAGGGATACTAAAGCCAAATTTTTTCTTTCATGATTTAGATAGAGCATGGAATTTTAAGCAACTTTCTAATTTACTCCTATTATAAATTCTTTTTTTCTCTTGCTATCTTTATTTGAAAAAGCAGGAATGAAAGCTTAAGAGCCGGCCCATTTTGGTTCAGCACCTGGGTAGTGCTTCCTAATTGGTGGCTAAATGTAGCAAACCAATCAGCAAGCTCTATCTAGGTGCTGAACAAAAAATGGGCTGGCTCCTTACCTTACATTCCTGCATTTTCAAATAAAGATAGCAAGAGAACGAAGAAAACTTAATAGGAGTAAATTAGAAAAAAAATTGCCTGCTCTATCTGTATCATGAGAGAAAAAAAATAAGCAGATACAAAATATAGATAATCCCTTTATTACGCATTCCCTAGTTTTGCATAACCAACACTGTTATATATCAGGAACACTCAAGTCAAAATTAAGCTTTCCAATTTACTTCCATTAACAAAATGTGCACAGTAATTTTATATTTAAACTTTGAGTCACCAGCTCCTACTGAGCATGTGCAAGAATTCACAGAATAAACGTATATGCATTTGTGGTTGGCTGATGGCTGTCACATGATACAGGGGGAGTGGAAATAGAACTTTTAACTTTGTCAAAAGGAAATCTACTACTCATATGAAGCTCAGACTAAGTGCTATTGCATTGTCTTTTTATCATGCATTTGATGATTATGCAAATCTACTGTGTTTACTGGTCCTTTAATATACTTTTTACCTCTGTGATTACCGTGTATCTAAGCCCCCTTATTTCAGTTCTTTTGACAGACTTGCACTTTAGCCAAATCAGTGCTGACTACTAAGTAAATCCATGTGCATGAGCACAGTGTTATCTATATGACACACATGAACTAACACCCTCTAGTGGTGAAAAACTGTCAAAATGCATTCAGATAAGAGGCGGCCTTCAAGGTCTAAGACATTAACATATGAACCTCCTAGGTTTAGCTTCAACTAAGAATACCAAGAGAACAAAGCAACATTGGTGATAAAAGTAAATTGGAAAGTTGTTTAAAATGACATGCCCTGTCTGAATCATGAAAGTTTATTTTGGAGTAGACTGTAGGAACACTATGAAGTACTAGCAGAGAAGATGAAAAGATAAAGTGCTGGGCTCTACTAATACCACGATCCTCAAGCACTGAATACAATTGTTACTAATTATCACTTGAAAAACATCTTAGAATATAATAATTGAAGAAGAAACGGATATGAAGAGAAAAGCGAAAGAGAAGAAAGAAGAGGGAAATCGGACCAGAAAAAAAGAAGGCAGGAAAGTGAGGATATGTATGTAAAAATATTTGTGTAATGGCAAATCTTGAGAACTTTGCGGGTAGAGGAGTTTCTGGGGCCTGAAAGTCAAATGTGTTCTTGCAATGATTCCCAATAAAATTAAATAACGTGATCATTTTTTTTTTTTTTTTTTTTTTTTTTTTAAATATGCATACTCTTTGAAAACCATTAATTCTTGCATTCCCAATTTCCATTTATTCAGGCTTGGAGGTTAATTTCCAATGCCTTGCTATCAAGGAGTGTGCACTTTTGAGGCCAATTTGCAAAAGGGCAAGTCTAAATTTACAATTATGCTTGGGTTTATCATTGAGTAGGACAATTAGGGTCGTATGCACAAATGCATTTCCTATAATGTTTTTAAAAACTAATTCAATGGAGTCCCAAAAGTTTCACAAGCGTGGACACGACCACCAGATGTGGACCATAGTTCCTATCTCTCCAGCATTTAGGGGAGGATCTGGGAAATATAGTTTTAAGTCGTGTGGGTGTTAAATACGGATGTGAAAATATTTTAGAAGTCATCTCTAATATGTTTGGTGAAGTAGAATAGCCTTGACCACTGTTGAGTTGTTATATTTGTTCTTAGTTCTTTCTGCCATTTCTGGGTGTAATTAGATAGAGGTTTGCACATACTATCTTCTAAGACCCGCCGGGATAATTCTAGTGTACCTTTTGGAGGAACACCCTGCCTGCACAGGCGTTCAAATGGTGTTAGATCTCTCAGAAAATCTGATCTATATGGAGAGGTCTGGTGCAGGTGGTGCAATTGTGCATATTTCAGACATGAAGTAAAAGTAACTTCTAAATTGTGTTGTGGACCTACTATGGTCTTCAACAACCCCTACAAGTTGTGTGTTATAAAATACAGGTGATAGTGGTGAACAGGTGGAGAATATTCCCTTTATATTTTTGATGATATTATGCCATTTAGAAAATATATGGGTATAAACTATGGAAGATCTGATCTTTTAAGTGTTGGAATCCAGCAAAGTGGTCCTACAGTAGGTTTTCTAAAGATATGTGAATCTATAGAAACCAATGCCTTATCGTTTGCTTTAGTATGCAAGTCCAGCACTCTTGTAATACGTTTGATTGATAGTACCGTATTGTTCCGAGTATAGGCCGCTCCTAATTATAAGCCGCACCCTTAAAGTTTGGTGCCATTTAAAAGAAATTACATTTTTAACTTTACTGCCTCCTCTTAACCCAATCAGTCTCCTTTCCTCACACAGTGCCCACTACTCACCCAATTAACTACCTATTTACCTTATACAAGCCTCCCCTCAGTCCTCCTCACCCTCTTAGCCCCTCTAACCCTCTTTTCTGCTTTCCTGTAAGGGCTCAAAGGTTACAGGTCCATAGCTGACTTCTGACAAATCTATCTTCAATATCTTATATATGGTGATATTCTCTTTAGTGAGTCTACAGCCCAGACAGCCCAGCTTTTTCAAGGTAGCAACTGTGTAACTTACCTTCCCCCTTAATGGATCATCACACACAACGATTATGGGAAACAGGATAAGTGACTGTTGTCCCTCTGACAGGCTCTCACCAGCATCAGCTTCTCTAGGTAACCCCCGCGGTTAACAGTTCAGAGCTGTCGGACCCGCCGTGACATCCACTGACTCTCCGATCGGCAACCTCTCCCACAGTACAGGATAGGTGACAGTTGTCCCTCTAGCTGATAGCTGTCCCTCTGACAGGCTCTCACCAGCGTCGGCTTCTCTTGGGACCTCTTAGGTTGACGACTCCAAGCTGTCAGATCTGCGTGACGTCACTAACTCTCTGCTCGGCAATCAGGGGATTTAACTCCCAAGCATTGTGCTGGTGTGGTGGCTCAGGATCTCTCCTGTCGGGCTGTGTCCCAGATCTGGTTAAATTGCTGCTCCTGAGTGCAGCTTTGAGTGTGGGGTCGGTGGCAGCCATAAGAGTCTCCAGGAAGCCCAGTGTGTGCCCTAACTCCTCCCTGAAACAAAACAGCACTTCCGCCCAACCCCAACACAGACCGTTCAAGGTACTTACCATATAGCAGTACTTTTATGGTGTTTTGTACAAAAGCCCGATTGTAGGCCGCACCCCTAGTTTAAAGACTTATTTTAAGGGAAAATACAGTATTTGTAAATGTAAGGTACTCCCAGACCCCCTCTGTCTCTCACAAGACACAAAGTGACTCTGGCAATCCTAGGCTTGCTGTTCCCCAGATAAAATCATTTAAAATAGTTTGTAATTGTTGAAAATATGAGATGGGGAGGGTTATTGGTACGGTTTGTAATATATAAAGGATTTTTGGTAAAATTTGAATTACCTTAATACAACCCCACAACGAAAGGGGTTTCTGCTGCCAATTACGATAGTCAGCTTGTATTTTAGAAAGTAAGGGTTTATGATTAAAGTGGAATAATTTATTAAGATTGTGCATAAGGTTAACTTCTAGATATTTGATAGGGTCTGACTGTAGTTTATAAGGAGATACCTCAGCTATTTTTTTAAATAGAGTGTGGCTCATGTTTATCTCTAATTCCACCGATTTTTGGCTGTTGATAAGAAAATGTGAGAGTTTTCCAAATTCCTGAAATTTCTGGACTAAAGGTGCTAAGGAGGTAGAGGGAGATGTGAGGGTAAGGAGAACGTTGTCTACGTATAGACTTATTTTGTACTCATTGGGTCCTATCTGTACCCCTTAATATTTGTATTTTGTCTATGTGCTGCTCAGGGTTACATGGCCAGAATAAAAAGGATTGGGGAGAGTAGACATCCCTGTCTCGTTCCATTTTTAATGTAAAATGTATCTGAAAGGATGCTATCCACTTTTATCTGGGTGGAAGAGTTGCTATATAGGCTAAATATCCTATGAACCTTTTTAGGACCTAAACTAAACCCCTTTAGTGTAGAAAAATTCAGACAGAGCATAACATTTAAAGAAAGTTTCAAATTTACTTCTGTTAACAAATGTTTTTGTTTTCTTGGTATCCTTTGTTGAAAAACAGGTAAACATTGCTAAAAAGCTAAAAAAGCCTCAAAATCAAAAGTCAGTATTTAAAATCAAGCAGTCCAGCTGATACATGCAGCTCTTCGGTTGATGTGTGAAATTTATGTGGCTACAATATTTCACATTTCAAGCAGCCATATTGGCTTGGAATTGCATTAAAAAAGCAAGAGGGAATACAAAAACGCTTATACTCTTGCTGCAAGTCTTCGCCACCTACTTGCTGTCGAGCTCCATTGTAAGTACTGGAGGAAATAAAGCAGTGCAGTAAAAAAGTTTTTATCAAATCGCATAATACAACGTTTTATTATTGGTCCAATAAAAGATTTCATCATTTATGTCTCTAGGTGCACAAAGGACCCCTTCAGTTAAAGGACCAGTTAACAGAGTAGATTTGCATAATCAACAAATGCAAGATAAAAAAACAATGCAATAGCAGTTAGTCTGAACTTCAAATGAGTTTTAAAAGTTATGTCTTTTTCCACTCCCCTGTACCATCAGCCAATCACAAATGCATACACGTACCATGTGACAGCCATCAACCAATCACAAATTCATATACACTTATTCTTGCACATGCTCAGAGGAGCTGGTGACTCAAAAAGTTTAAATATAAAAAGACTGCACATTTTGTTAATGGAAGTAAATTGGAAAGTTGTTTAAAATAGCATGCTCTATCTGAATAATGAAAGTTTAATTTTGATTGAGTGTCCCTTTAAGTACAGAATGATTAGGAAAAATAAATATGCTTCAAATAAAAAACCTCTGAAAGAAAACTTAGAGAAAATTAAAACACCCCCATTTTTTTCCAAGCAATTTACATGAATATTAGTAGTGTAAATTTTCTTCATATCTTTTTGAATGTGTGTAAAAAAATCTGACACAGATTAAACCAAACCTGCTTGAAAATATGCACCACCTCTTTAAACAGAGGCCATAGTGCCCTCGCACATGCACGCTCCTTGGTCTACCAAGGTATGCTTTTAACAAAGGAGATGTAATAGAAGTAGTTAAAACTTTACATAAGAAACTACTGAGGTATGCTCAGGAGTGTGCACGTATGTGTATAGTACTATTATTAAGGGGGGAAACAGAGCTACTATACAGTGCTAAAACCCATGCACTCTCCTCAGCCCACCCACAGTATGCTGTCATGGAATAGTTCTGCGTTTTAACAAACAATAACAAAAGAAAGAAGTGAACTTGATAAGAGAAGTAGAAATAATTGTAAAATTCTATCTGAACCATGAAAGTTAAAATTTGACTCACATTCCACATTAATAAATTATTTATTCTGTTTATAACCAGTGGATGTTATAGGGTTAACCAACTAGGAATCATTAACATACAAACACACCATCAGTACAAAACGGTTCCTCGTGGTAAAGTTTAGACTGAAATACTAGAACTGTATCATCCAATTGGCTAACTTCAAGATCCAATCACGAGCTTGCAGGGATTGTGAGTAAATGTTTTGTTTCTCCTGCCTGTAATTTGTTTGTCACCAAAGCACTACTTTATTCAATAATTCTACTTATATTTATATTCAAATATTCTTGCAGTTGGGATACCTGACTTCTCATGCAAGTGACATCACATACAAATAACATTATACCATTTGCATATTTAGCCCTCCTGGGACCACCAGAAAAGTAAAGTACCTAGCTGGGGTTATCACATAATAAAATATCTTATTCACATTTTAATTAAAGAACCATAATAGGGGGCAATCTTAAAGAGACAGTGAACTCAATTTAAACATTTTGAATTTGTCTGGAAAAAAAAGAAAGTGTGGTAAAAGTGGATTCAATATAAAGGGACATTTTACACTAGATTTTTCTTTGCATGAATGTTTTGTAGATGATCCATTTTTACAAAAAAAACTGTCATTTTTTTTGTAAAAATTTATAGTTTTGCTTATTTTTTTTAAAGGGTTTCAGACTCCTTACCATGCCCCAAAATGTCAGATGTATACATGCATTTACAGACCTCTGCTGGCTACTGTTTGTCTAATCTGTATTTTCATATGCAGAGAAGAGGGGGTGGGGGTATCTGCACCCAGTCCCTTTCACTGGGTGTTCCAGCTTATCTCATCAACAGTGCTAAACTTGGAGCTTTTAAGTACGTTTTTAAATGGTTTTATATTGGATTTTTAGATCAGTATCTGTGCATATTCTTCTTTATAGTAGTGTCTATTACATGCAGTTATATGAAAATCAGTGTATACTGTCCCTTTAAGCTAGTACAATTCTATCAATTGAGTGTGGCTTGTTTGGTGTTAGGTACAAATACTCATGGTCAGCCAAGCGAGCACTAGCAGGAAGTACCCGTCAGCCAAGCGAGCACTAGCAGGAAGTACCCATCAGCCAAGCGAGCACTAGCAGGAAGTACCCCTCAGCCAAGTAAGCACAAGCAGGAAGTACCCGTCAGCCAAGCAAGCACAAGCAGGAAGTACCCGTCAGCCAAGCAAGCACTAGCAGGAAGTACCCCTCAGCCAAGTAAGCACTAGCAGGAAGTACCCGTCAGCCAAGCAAGCACAAGCAGGAAGTACCCGTCAGCCAAGCAAGCACTAGCAGGAAGTACCCCTCAGCCAAGTAAGCACTAGCAGGAAGTACCCGTCAGCCAAGCAAGCACAAGCAGGAAGTACCCGTCAGCCAAGCAAGCACTAGCAGGAAGTACCCATCAGCCAAGCAAGCACTAGCAGGAAGTACCCGTCAGCCAAGCAAGCACTAGCAGGAAGTACCCGTCAGCCAAGCGAGCACTAGCAGGAAGTACCCGTCAGCCAAGCAAGCACTAGCAGGAAGTACCCATCAGCCAAGCGAGCACTAGCAGGAAGTACCCATCAGCCAAGCGAGCACTAGCAGGAAGTACCCATCAGCCAAGCGAGCACTAGCAGGAAGTACCCCTCAGCCAAGTAAGCACAAGCAGGAAGTACCCGTCAGCCAAGCGAGCACAAGCAGGAAGTACCCGTCAGCCAAGCGAGCACAAGCAGGAAGTACCCGTCAGCCAAGTGTATAACGTACATGATATACCGTAATTCTTTAGAACATGTACTTTTTGCACTTACTGACTCTAGATGACTATGGGGGTCGATCACAATCCTTTAGAAAGGAACTAATGTGTTTTCTACAAACTATCTATGGAACTCCCTATTTACTTTAATAATAAATGACATGATTGCAGTCAAGCCCTGTTTGTGCGTTTAATGGCCATAAAAGGTTAAACAC
The DNA here is from genome assembly GCF_027579735.1 of Bombina bombina. Taxonomy (NCBI): domain Eukaryota; kingdom Metazoa; phylum Chordata; class Amphibia; order Anura; family Bombinatoridae; genus Bombina; species Bombina bombina. The sequence continues at coordinate 55,650,678 of NC_069499.1, read as the reverse complement.
ATAGGATCACATGCAGGAGCTGAACATCTCCCAAACAGGACATGGACAGTTTTCTTTAAATAGTCACTGATCACTGGTTATAAATGTGTTACATATTATATAATTGGGGGCCGATTTATCACGGCCCGAATTAGGCCGTATACCCGTTTCCGCGCAAGCCTTCAGGTTCGTCGGAAACAGGAGTTAAGAAGCAGTGGTCTTAAGACCACTGCTCCTTAACTCGTCCCCTGCCTCTGAAGCTGTGGACATCAATCCGCCCGATCTCATACAATCTGGTTGATTGACACATCCTGTCCACGGCCACGAATCAGCAGGGGGCGGCATTGCACAAGCAGTTCACCAGTACTGCTTGTGCAATGTTAAATGCTGACAGCGTATGCTGTCGCCATTCAGCGATGTCGGGCGGACATGATCGCTACAGCGGATCATGTTCGACAGTTAGTAAATCGGCCCCAATGTCTTAGAATATGGGAAAGGAGTTAAGAAGCATTGCTCTTAAGACCGCTGCTCCTTAACTTGTCCGCTACCTCTGAGAAGGCGGACAGCAATCCCCCCGATCATGTATGATCGGGTTGATTGACACCCCTTGCTAGCGGCAGATTGGCCGCAAATCTGCAGGGGGCGGCACTGCACAAGCAGTTCACCAGAACTGCTTGTGCAATGTTAAATGCTGACAGCGTATACTGTCGGCATTCAGCGATGTCTGGCGGACATGATCCGCTATAGCGGATCATGTCCACCAGACATTGATAAATCGGTCCCTATGAGTTTTCTCTTGGGCTGTAGCCCCAGGTTTTTCTGGAATCTAAGCAACACCCCAGAATATTGGAAGAGATGCAGCAAGGTGAATAATGAAAGCATATTACAGTGACAAATGTGCTTGAACAAAAAGTAATGCTCTGACGGAGTAGAGTTGGTAGAGTACAGAAAATGTGAATAAGTCTCTTTACAGCAAAGGACACAGATTCACATCACACTTGTTTAAAAGACATCCATATATATGTATTGTGTTAAAATAAAGTGAAAAATCACAATATACAGCTTGTTCAAAGAAGGAAAATAGAGAATGGATTTGGATTAAGGTTCCTTTTTGTTTTACTTTGAAATGACACAGGTTCAGAAGTGATAAGCAAGAGAATAAAAGAGTTAATAACCAGGCACATCCCTGCTGTGTTTCACATGATGTAAGACTTGCACAAAACCTAGTTACCCAAATTAAGAGGGGAGGGAGCTGCCGTGGCCTCCAGAGCAACCAAAATGTCCCTAGGCTGATGTTAGTTTTAGCAACTCTGCTAATTACAACCGTGCACAACAGGTGAGAATACAAGCTGATAATATCCTAACAGAGACACAGGAGATGGAAGCTGAATAAATCAGTTAGCAGACATAAGTAGATTTTTTTCAATAATAAAGAAAAAAAAAAAAAATATCTTACATTTTTGTACATATGCATTTAAAATGTCACCTTCCCCTTCCCTGGAATTAAAAAGGGACAGTCAACTCAAAAATGTTTGTTTAAAAAGATAATCCCTTTATTACCCATTCCCCAGTTTAGCACAGCCAACATTGTTATATTTATATACTTTTTACCTCTGTGATTACCTTGTATCTAAGCCTCTTTTGACAGCCCCCTGATCACATTACTTTTTATTTATTATCTACTGACTTGCATTTTAGCTGTGTTGAGCACAGTCCACGGGCATGAGCATAATGTTATTTATATAGCACACATGAACTAGCAGTATCATGTTGTGAAAAGCAAATAAAAAAGCATATGATTTAGAGGCTGTCTATAGTGGCTTAGAAACAGGCAGAAATTTAGAGGTTTGAATGTTATAAAGTATATTAATATAACAATGGTGGTTGTGGAAAGCTGGGGAATGGGTAGTAAAGGCGTTATCTATCTTTTTTAAAAATAACAATTTTTGTGTTGATTGTCCCTTTAAACCATATTAACTTCTTGACTGCCAGAGAAGGCTGCAGAATATTACATAATGTTCTACAGCCCTCTCAGACAGCTTGTAAGGAGAATAGGCTACCACACCTACCCATGGAATGGAAGAGTAATTTAGAGAACGGCAGTGACAGCATTCAATACTTAGATGCATGTATTTTACAAGATAGCAGGGGCATATACAAACACCATCCCTCAGTTATACAGAGCTATATGGGTTTAGTTTCTTAAAGGGTCTGAGTCTTTTCAATACTAAAACAAAGACTAAAAGCAGTAGGCACAAACAGGTCATTAACCCACAGCATGGCCTCAGGCAATAACCACCTTGGGGGGAAAGCTGTGATTGGAGGAGGCCGGATTAGTCATTGCTGACTTGTGAAGAGAGGATTTCCAGGAGGGGGAAGCTGCTCTGGCTGTTTTTAATCAAAACGGCTGTTTTGTAAACTTTGATGAATGAAAGTGCCCCTGTTTTTAATAGTATTTTTTAAAAACGGGCTTTCATTCACCAAAGTTTACCTTCACTTTAAGCTCAGTGTACACAGTGTTGGTTTACTCTCTCTGCATCTTCTATGGACAGCTGTGTGATGATTAGATTTGAATACATTTTCACATGATCGTTTGCACTGAGAGCCTTATTGCTAGGACATCTGATCCCACTGCAAGATGACACCTGGACTCATGAGCTAGGATGATGCTGGTAAGGCTGGGTACCTAATGAAGACAGAAAATAGCTATTTAGGGGTCTCCAGCAAGCAGTACAACTAGCACATAGGGAGGCTGGGAATGGTTGGGCTCTGAAAGCCAGGGAACATGTGAAGCTACCAAAGCTGGGTAAGGCTAAGAAACATGTGGAGCACCCAGGGTAAGGTATGGACAGGTATGTATGTTTGGAGATCACAGGGTAAGGCTAGGCTAGTTTGGGGTGCCAGGGGAGGTCTTATGCTCCAAAAGGTAAGTCTGACAGCTAATAAAGCTGGCATTGCCTTAATAACGGCCACCAGGTCATGACAATCCTAGGATGGTTATAAGTTCTCAATGGTTAATAGAGACAACAGATGTCCTAAATCCGTGGTTCTCAACTTCATTCCTTATGTAGCCCCTAATAGAATAGATTTTGTTGTTATTTTCATACTTGGGTTGATCAGCTGCTCACTCATTAGGATAGACACACACATGCAAAAAAGGGGCATGAAATAACATCTGAAATGTGCACGATCTGAGCAGTGGTGAAGTCATGCGCTAGGAGTATGCATGACAGCAATGCAAATGTACACAACCTGCTACTGTAAGCGTGTCAGGTCATGTGTACGGTAATAGTTACCACAGAGGCCTGAGCTCACTCAGGATTTAAGCACTTCCCTCTGGGAGGTATACATGAAGGGGGACAGTAGTTCTCCATATTCTTTCAATTAAAAAATGGTGCTGTGTTTCTCACAGGTTAAAAAATGGTCAACATTCATTCTGATGTCTTTGTACTTAACAATAAGGAAAAACTCACTAAAGGGACCATAGGTTTCACTTGTATGTGCGCACTAACAGAGAGACCCAGGTGCTTGTCCAGTCAGCTATGCTCACAGAGGGGTCCCTGTGTTACATCAGATGAATACCTCCACCAAAAAGTCCATGTATTTCTCTGTATTACTGCACTAGTTTTTGGTCCCCAAACTTCTCTGTGTAGCTGCACTAAATAAATGGTATTGCATTTTTGACAGCTAGACTAAATAGATAGTTGTGATCTGCACTTATGTAAGTGGCCTTGCACTTTGTTGGGTGGTTACATTCTCCAAAAGGGTAAACAATGAACATTGTGCTTCTCTGGATTGTCCCATTCACCAACAGTGCTTAGTGATTAACTAGACAGGTAGCTGCACTAGGACTCTATCTTCTCTGTCAGGAGGCTATGCTCACTAAAGGTTAATTTATTCTGTTTACTGGGTTTCTGCACTCAAAAAGGCATCCCAGTACTGTACCTGATGACTGCACTCATGGGGCAGAGGTCCCTGAGGTCTGTCAGATTGCTCTACACATCAAGGTCCACTTTGTCAGAGGGTTTGCACTCATAAAAGGGTCCCTGAACTGTGCCAGGTTAATCCCTAAAGGTAGTCCCTTCAGTCCATTAGAAGCCATCACTCATCAAGGGGGCCCTCAAGTTCATCAGATGGCTCCTATAACTTAGAGGTCCATTATCAAAGGGATCCTCCATCTGTCACATAGCTGCACTCACCAAGGGGTTTCTGTAGCCCTCTGTGTTTTGCCAGCCTGCTGCACTCATCTAAAGGTCCCTGTACCATACCTGGTGGCTGCACTCCTAGCTGGTTCTCTCCTTTGCTGGTGGACTTTCTAATAAAGGGTCAATGTGCTTCAACAGGTGGCTGAGCTCATAGGGATCCCTGTGGTGGCTGGTTATACGGCTAGTGACGGTGACTGCACATATCAAGGGCTCCCTGAGAGTCACCAAGCAGCTGTGTTCATCGTCAGCCTGTACCCATGCAGGGATCCCCTCACTTTATTAAGTGGCCGTACTGGGTGAGGGGTTCCTACCACTTTCTAACAGTGCTTTTCCAAAAAGCGTACTCTAAGGTATCACAATAAACCCGAAAACACAACGCTCAGAGCCAGCATGCCCTGATAGACATCTCATTGCCCTCACTAGGGTCCTACAGCAATCTCACCTGCTGTGTCAGGGCAGCTCTGATTCTGACAACCTTCTAACTCCGACACTTCCTTTTTGCAAGCTTCACTGCTGTCCGGGTCTCCGGTACCGGAAGGGGTACCGGAGGGAGATGCTGCATCAGGAGCCAGAGACATCTAGCGACCTACCACTGGTCGTGAACCTTCGACAATCTCCGGAGCAACATCGTAAGGCCAGAGCCAAACGATGACCAGCTCAGCCAATCACAGCTCATTTACAACTAGTGGGCTGGACAACCCGGGCTTCAGCTGAAAGAATAAAGCAAGAAGTACTGAGACTAGAAGCGAAGGCTGGCCGGGGGCGTGGCTGAGGGGATTGACTAGTCTGACGCTGCATGAGTGGGCGGAGCTAACAGGACTGTCGAGAACCATAAGTAGGCGCTACATTACTTGCCCAATGCCCATCTCCTGTGCCTGTACGGGCGGGGTGGGTCGGTGTATCATAGGTGGGGCGGGTCGGGGCGGTGTATCATAGGCGGGCCGGGTGGAGTTTAGGGACTGAAGTTAGAGCTGAGTGGTGGTGGTAAAACCAGGAGTGATTGCAATTAGGGGGTGCATATGAGTGGCCAAATTGTTTCTACGTTATATGACGAATAAAAAAATGTATAATATTTATGTTGAATGGCAATGTTACAATATAATAAATCAATTGAAACTGTTGCAGCCGCAGATCTGTAAAAAAGCAGATTAGAAAATATCACCTGAAAATCTCTATTATAAAAAAGGAACATCATTCAAAATGTATTCAGCTCACCAGGGTTCTATGAGCAGTTATCCTTTATTTATTCTTTTTAATGTCATCTGCATGGTAAAAATAAAAAAGCCAATCTGCATAATCAGTGCTGAGCTCAGATTGCAGTTTGCTGTGGTCCCCTTGTCATCATAGTCTAAGAGATTATAGTTTACTGTTTTAAACTGAGGGGGAAAATAACATGATGCACACTCCCTGGCAAGTCCTGGGACTAGCATATTGATTGGCTACTTTAAAGTCCCTTTACAATGGGATTTGACATGATCGTGTGATATTTTATAGTCCGTTTTGTTTTCTGGATATGCTGCATCACTTTCAATGGATTTAGTGTGAGTAACATTTCCCTTAAAAAAAAATGCTTGACGATTACGCTGTGCTTGTGATTCTACCAACTCACTGATAGTCTTGACAGCCCTATTTCCTGTTGAGTCCGTAGAATGCGCACACTCCATTTTTCTCAAGGGCATTACTGTAAAACTTATTCTACCAATACTTCCCCCCCCCCCAGAATTTAATTATATCAGTTATTTGTTGTAAAAAAAAATGTCAGATTGCTGTTATGTAGCTACCATACAGCCCATTTTCATCCATGACTCCCTTTCACAATGTGAAAATGATTATCCATAGTGTTATCCTGAGAAGATACTCAAAACAGTGTGTCACGCTGTCTCACAGTGTTACTTGACTAGACACTAGAAAACATTAAAACTACTAAGGCCTTGTTTCCATTAAGGTGGTAACGTTTGGAAAATGGTGGTGAAAAAAACATTTATCTCCATTAAAGTTTATGGAGAATTTTTTGTTACCACAAGTTTTCAAACTTTAACACCTCAATGGAAACTAGGCCTAAAATCTTACATTGTCTAGGAAACAAGGAAATATTTTGTGACCTCAATACTTATAGCTCAAAGGAAAAAAGAGAGGGAATAAAGCGGCATCACATCAGCAGCACCACCACTCCCTAGGACCACTCAATGCAGTAGACTAACATAAGTACATAATAAAAAGACAATGATTTAACACCTACTCTGAATTTCAAATAAGCAAGAGATTTGTTTTCTGTCAAATTCATTTTTTCTCTTATTTTCCGCACCCCTTCATCATGTGACAGCCATCAGCCAATCACAGACTAGTATACGTATACCCTGTGAGCTTGTGCACATGATCAGTAGGATCTTGTTCCACAGAAAGTGTGAATATCAGAAGACTGTGCAAAATTTGATCATGGAAGTAAATTGGAAAGTGTCTTAAAAGTGCTGCTCTATCTGAATCATAAAAGTTTAATTTGACTTGTGTCCCTTTAAGTTGTAGTCCCCAATCCGGCTTTGCAGCTGTCATCCATACAAATAAATAAAAATACTGGACAACAAGCCAGTGATTGGAGCAAAAGCTGTAGTCAATTTCATGATCAGACCTCAGATCAGATAAGCCCTTATTGGCTGAACGCATTGATTTATATATGTAAATATCAGATCCAAAAAACCTGAAACACCTTAACTATTATATTCCAACGACATATCTAAATAGTATCCATTTTTTTGCAAATATTTTACTTTATACTGTATGTGACTAATATGACTGTCCAGCAGTGACGTGCAGTGAGGTCAGAGGCTGGTGAGGCGCTAGATATATGACATATAACACGGGCCACAAGTACCCCCAACAGAGTAGGTTTTAATTATAGCTGAACCAGTGCACAGGTGAAATAATCAGCTGATGGGTAAGAGCAAGTTAGTAACCATGGTGTTACTGATCAGCTGATTATTTCACCTGTGCACCGGTTCAGCTATAATGAAAACCTGGCCTGTTGGGGGTACTTGAGGACCATGGTTGAGAAACACTGCACTAATTCACCAGCTCATCTGAAAAGTGTTGATTAACTGGAGAATAAAGCACACATACTCACTGACACACACACTACGCGCACACACACACTCTGCTCACCTACTCATTCACACAATTCTGTGGCACAGTGCCAGTTACTAAGCAATTAGAATGATACACAATTTATTCTGTACTCACTACTGTGTTGTAAAAAGAAAAATAATTTACCATGCTAAGAGGTGCCACAAATCTTGCCTAACTTTTAGCCTATCAAGGAATTGCTATATAAAGCTTAAAAGATGCCTAACCCAATACCAGCAGATAAAACTATGTAGTAAAGTAATAAATATATCTCAAATTCAGCTCCAATACCAGCTCCAATATATTGACCTCATCATGCATTATATTACTCACTAAATAAAGCTTAAGTTAACTCATCAGCTACTGAGAAAAGAAAGGCCAGAACAATGTGTGCACACCTGTCAACCTGTGCAAAATCCTATACTGTATATAATGTTGAACAAAAAGATTGTGGCGGGTGCAAATAAAATGCAATCAATCAAAGACTGATGTCTAGTGCAGTTTGCACTATTAGGCTATGTAGCTGGATGATTCCTAGTCCTACTAGTACCATAGGTGAGTTAAATAGTTGAATAACCACGCATTATATATAAAAAGCCTTTCTTAGTGTCTTAAACCTTATTTCTGTGGTAACATTTAATTGCTCAGTGATGTCTCTGCAAGAGAGACATCACTGAGCAATTACATTTTACCACAGAAATAAGGGGATACTAAACATATCTTCTCAACAATGAACTCCAGAGACAGTGTCCAGAGGACCACCTCCGCCACCATAGATGACACTGACAGCAGTTAACTTACCGGCGTGAGGCATCCTCCACCCGTCCAGGGCAGTCAGTCAGTGGCACTGGTTGTCTAGTTCTACTAGGCAGTAGGGGCACTCACTGGGGCTGGGCAGGCTCAGGCAGAGCAGATCCTCTTTATCTTATTCACCTGAGTCCTCAGGCCTTGCCCATCATAATCTTGAAACCTACAAAATATCCAGTTACAGTTCTAGGGTGGTGCTTAAGCAAAACCAGTTTTTATTTTGGCATCTCAGCCACAAAATTGCCAACATATTGGAATTTTCCAGACCCATATTTATACATCCAATTCTACCCAGCCATCTTTCTGGGGGTCCAGTGCCAATATTGATTAGTCCTATCCTACAGACAATGAGATTAGAAAGTGCAGGAATCTAGACACTCAGGGCAAAAAGGGTTAATACAAGTACTAAAGGAAGAAAAAAGCAGGTGATTGTACAGCTAAAATATAATAGAAGAAAAACTTCTTGACCCATTGTAATCTAGATTTCGTCCCCTTTACTCCACAGAGACAGCTATTGTTAAGGTTACCAACGACCTACTTACAGCAAAATCAAAAGGCCACTTCTCTCTGCTCATCCTCCTTGATCTGTCTGCAGCCTTTGAAACTGTTGACCACCCTCTCTTGCTCCAAACCCTCCAATCCTTCGGCATCTGTGACACAGCCCTTTCGTGGCTCTCTTCCTACCTGTCAAACCGTAACTTTAGCCTTCTCTGGGGCCTCCTCTGCCCCGTCACCACTTTCTGTTGGAGTACCGCAAGGCTCTGTCATCGGTCCCCTTCGCTTCTCAATCTACACGTCATCACTAGGTTCCCTAATAAAGTCCCACGGTTTCCAATATCATTTGTATGCTGATGACACCCAAATCTACTTCTCTGCACCAGACCTATCTCCTTCCTTGCTAATCCGTGTCACTAACTGTCTTTTCTCACATCTCTTCCTGGATGTCCTCTCAGTACCTCAAGCATAATCTCTCCAAAACTGAGCTCCTCATTTTCCCCCTTCTTCCAAAATCTCCACCCCCAATCTCTCTATAACTGTCGACAACTCCATCATTACCCCTACCCCGCATGCCCGATGTCTCAGGGTCACATTTGACTCAGATCTTTCTTTCACTCCTCACATTCAGTCCTTGGCTAAAGCCTGCCGCTTCCACCTTAAAAAATCTCGAAAATTTGACACTTCCTTACACAAGACACAACTAAGATTTTAATCCACTCTCTCATTCTTTCCCGCCTCGATTACTGCAACTCTGTCCTCTCTGGTCTCCCCACCTGCCGCCTAGCTCCTTTACAATCCATAATAAATGCCTCTGCCAGACTCGTCTTCCTTACACGTCGTTCTTCATCTGCTGCAAGTCTCTGCCAATCCCTTCACTGGCTTCCTCTTGCCTCTAGGATCAAACACAAAATTCTCACTCTGACATACAAAGCCCTCAACTGCACTGCTCCCCCCTATATCTCAGACCTTGTCTCCAGATATACTCTCCCTCCCGTCCCCTTCGCTCTGCTCATGACCTCCTACTCTCCTCCTCTCTGGTTACCTCATCGCACTTGCGTTTACAGGACTTCTCCAGACTGGCTCCCATCTTGTGATTCTCTCTGACTCGCTCCACAAGACTCTCCCCTAGTTTTGAAAGCATCAAGCGCTCCCTAAAGACTCTACTATTACTGCTTACCTATGCTAACCTTACTTTATACCATCTCCACTCCTCCATCGCTATCCCCTGAACCCCATTAGCAGTAAGCCTAAGAGTCCAGCTGTTTGTAGATCACCTTCTTAAGAGCTGACTACAACAGTGCAACTCTTGGCAGTGCCCTCTACCCATTTGATCCCTATATTTGTTTTGTTGTACTCCCCCTTTGTTTATAGCTCTGCAGAATCTGTTGGCGCTCTACAAATAACCGATAATAATAATAATAATAAGGTAATAGGATAATTAATTGCTTTGTAATATGTAATTCAATCAGCACTTTATTTCAGCCAGATACATGTAATCACTGTACACATTGCAATATTTCTTCAAGTCTGTAAATTAACTACAGTGATTACATGTATCTGGCTGTAATATAGTGTTGATTGAATTACATATTACATTTACAAAGCAGGTCATCATCCTCTATTATCTATCATGTCTCCTATATTTAAAGTTACCTCTGTGTCTTGCACTTTCCATCTTTCCTAGTTTTTCCTCTATTATATTTTAGCTGTACAGTCACCTGCTTATTTCTTCCTTGGAACTTACTTTAGTACTTGTATTAACCCTTCTGCCATGAATGTCTAGATTCCTGCCCTTTCTGATAAGAACAATCTCATTGTCTGTAGGGTACGGGGCATAGAACTAATCAATAACTGAATAGTTTAATTAGAAAATTTAAGCAAGGGTAGGCTTTATTATTTTCAGTAAAAACATGCCTTTTCCAATTTCCACACATATATTGTGTTTATATGCATGTATTTAATTTAATAATGTCTTAGCTTTAGCTGCAAGAGAAATATTATATTTCACTTGCAGATAACTTAGCTAAGACATTATTAAATTAGTTACATGCACACATAAACACAATATAAGTGTGGAAAACGCATGTTTTTACTCAAATAATAAAGCCTACTCTTGTTAAAATGTTCTAATTAAACTATTGAGACAATATCATAATGCTACTCGGCATCAAAATGGTATTCTGGACTCTGGAGACTGGTAATTGGCAATGGCAGCTCCGCTCCACACCGCAAGTCCGTTAGTCTGCAACTGGTCTGGCACCCTCTCGCTCTCTCCTGCCTGCAACACCTGGTGACTGACTCTCACGTCGATGACACACGTTGTCACTCACATGCAACGGCAGCACCTCCCTCCTGTTGTTCCCGCCAGCGGCAGTATTAGTCCGACTCCGACGTCATCACAACACTCACGTCCACATTCCAACCACGCCTCCCCAGCAGCTATAATAGCTGATTGGCTGTCTCTTTAGCTCCATCATAGAGGCGGTTTGAAGAACCGCCTCTATTGGAGCATGGTATGGGGCCACAAGGATACCACTGGGTGGCGCTAGCTCATAGTGAGATAGTAACACTATGGAGCTCCATGTTGCGTAATCAATTTTAGGGCAGCTGAACGGCTCACTGCCTCTCCATTATAATTGTGCAATATGGATTCATGGTATCGCATCGCTATGGTGGTGCCTGCGGAAGGAAAGGGGTACCTGGGGGCGTGGCCAATAAAAAAGTTAATAAGCAACACTAGAAAACTTTTATTATTCATTATTAAAAACTTTTTTTTTATGATTTTGACAGGGTAGGCACTGCCTCCCATCACTGCACGTCACTACTGCCCAGTTAAATAATGAACAAATGGTAACCCTCATTTTATACTACAGTATAAACACCTATTGGCTGTAAGACTTACCACAGCTTTACAATTGATCACTGGTTATAATCAAAATGCATCTTCTTTACTTGTTATGGCAGTTAACATAATTTGGTTAGACATTGACCTAAGTAACTATATCCATTATGTAAAGCAACTATTACCTTTCTGATACTGTACTATCTTTCTGATAGTACTAGTTATATTAACTATCTTTGAGTGCTAAGCACTTTCCCACCTGGGTGCTAAGATTTTTTAATGTTTTTTAAATTTTTTGAACAATTTGTTTTTTAACTTTTTTTTAAATTTTTTTCAGATCCCCAAGACTTACATTGTTGGAAAGGTTAAGCGATTACCTTTCCAATGGGGGTCTGTAGCTGCTTAGATGCCTGAGATACAGGCTTCTAAGCAGCATGCCCCCTGCTCCTATCCTTAACATTGTTAATTATAAATAAAGTTGCACGGTGACGTCATCACGTTATTGTGCATGACGTCACCACGGTGATGCCTGTCACTCTAAAGGCACGATCGTCAGGGTAGGAGCGGGTGGGAGCCCCCAGATCTCCCTCAAGGTGGGAGAGTGCTAGTGACGGCTCTGAGCCGTCATTAGAACCAGAGTGGGAAACTCTGTGACGGCTCAGAGCCGTCATTAGCACTCAAAGGGTTAAAACTCTGTTTGCACATGTGCAGTTGAGAGAGACTGGAGTAGCCTGCCCTTATGCCTTCCCTAAATGTGGTTTAGCACTGATTCTACTTAGTTGCTATTGCAAAGGATGCTTCTCCTATCATGATTGTTGATGCAAAACGGATAATCAACCTTTTACAAACGTGAATGCTCAGAGAATCTTGGGGGGGGGGTGAAGTAAACAGCTCACATAAATTGCCTAAATCCTCCCGGTGTGAAAGAGAAACAAGCACATTTTTTAAATGTATTTTGCTGCAAAAGGCAGCAAAATAAATAATAAATGTATATTACAATAACATTTCACTTGCAATAATTAAACATGTTATGCATTGTTGAAATGTCACATTTAAGGGTCCTTTAATGCTGACTTGTTGACACACACGACACAACTGCTGAAACTTTATCAATGTTCAGTGGCTGTCATGTACTACATTGGCTAAGAGCCACAATATACAGCTTTATGAGTGCTCATTGGCTGATATGTAGGGCAACTGGTACCACAACAGCTGTGTGACTCCTCCTACACCCACCGCAAAGCGTATCAAGCGCCTTATTCCCTCAGGCGTTTCCTACATGTAGTGGGCGTGGCTTCAGTACCCATCTCATATAATAATAATAATTCTGTCAGTCAGAACTATTCCAGCTAAATCAGGAAATCCTTATGTCTGTCAAGAGCCAACCGGAAGTACATATAGGAACAAGGCTTTCAGAAGCAGCGGAAGTTAGATTGGTTGCCATGGAGACGCGTGAGGTTGCCTTGGGGATGCATACGGTTGTCATGGAGCCACAGGCGCTGGACTGTTTGCGCTGGAGCTGCCGGGATGTTGGACTATGGATCAGGCGGAGAGGTTTCCCACAGTACGAGGTATCTAAACTTGTAGTCGAGAGAGAGTCATATAGTAGCCAGGCAACGCTACAGAGAGTCATGTAGTAAATGATAAATGGTGGCTCTTGCTGCAAATAGGTACAGATGGTCAGAATGTGACAAAAGGGGGGTTAGAGAGAGATTAATCACATGTAAATTATTACTAGCTAGATACAGACATATGTACAGAGAGAGTGATTACCAGCAACGAAAGACATAGTGTAAGATGGAATTAATAGCTAGGTACATAGAGACATAACTATATAGTCTCACAGAGACAGTGGAAGGTGGTAAATCTTCAGGTGTAGAGCCAAATATATTAATGGATAGGTACACAGAGATATAACACTGAATATATATATATTATATTAATATTACTGGAGAGATGGTTGAAATACCGTCAACCCTTTATGCTTTGCTTTTACTCAAGTACATTTACTGTATCCATAAATCACAGTCTCTGTATGCCCCAACAACAGCACTGTGGGTGAGTAAAAGGTGCCAGTCTCAGAGGCAAATTAGGGTATTATTATTTTTTCCCTTAGAAATGTAACCATACTGCAAATTATTTTTATTTTTTAACAAACATCTCTATTTATATATTGTTTTATGCACCTTTAAAACATGTACCCATAATCCCTTTGATGATGACATTTTGGATGGGGGGGGGATATTAATAGTTTTATCTGAATCACTAGCCTTCCTTCCATATTGAAAATACCTATCCAAGAGGAAAGTGCTGAGTGCTGCACACAAATTGTAATCTACATTTTTGAGAGATTATAAGTAATCATATGACCCTTCATTGAGTCTTTCTTAGTGGAAGGCTTCAAGTTTGTTTTCTCTACTAGTCATATGATAGCTGTGTCCCAGAAGAGCAAAATAAGACTTGTGTGGTGTGGGCTTTGTTATGAGTCCCATCCCTCTTTATGCAGCAGTATGTAAAATCAAACTGTATGTTACCATCATTTTTCTATTGAGCATTCACTTGTGAGATAGACATGACATTGCTTGAGGTAGAAAAAGGAGGGGGGGCACATACATTAGAAAGAAAGGGCACCTACTAAAGAAATTGCATTTCTAAAACTATACATAAATGAATAAGCAGACACAGTGAACCTGTGACGGCTCAGGGCAATATATTTGGCCTCTTGCATGATTACTAACAGCGTCTGTCATTTTATAGGAGTGCTTCACAGAAAACTGCATCAATGGCAGGAAACTTATTCACATCAACTGCTCTACTCTGCCTCAGATGGGAGTCACTGACTTTGAGCACATGAAGGTCAGTAACTGTTAATGGGACATTAAACCCAAATATTTTTTTATAAATGATTCAGATAAAGCATTTCATTTTAAATAACTTTCCAATTTATTTCTATTTAATTTGTTTAGTTCTCTTTGTATCCTTTGCTGAAAAGTATGCCTAGGTAGGCTCAGAAGCTACTGATTGGTGGCTGCACATATATGCATCTTTTCATTGGTTTTCAACTCCCAGTAGTGCTTTGCTGTTCCTTCATCAAAGAAAAACAAGATAATGAATCAAATTAAATAATAGAAGTAAATTGGAAAGTTGCTCAAAATCGTATACTATATCTGAATTATACAAAAATGAGGTTTCATGTCCCTTTAAAGCAATATCAGCCTCACTCCTATGTGTTGCTAAACTCACACACAGTGTAAAGTTCAGTCTCATACTCACATACGTTATCTTGCTCACACTCACCTCCAGCATTGTATACTGAAACATCCTTACTTGCTCACATGCTTAAAGGATTATAAAACATTGCAAATGCATTCATTAAGAACACTTATTTATGGATTGATCAGATATTTAAAATAACGTCAACTTACTCTTACAGGAAAATGAAGCTTCATTGCAATTAAACATTCCTTTTTTTTTATTCCATTACTAGGTCATCAATGACAACGCACAAAAGTGCTGCTTTAGATAAAAAAACAGCATCCAGTCATTGACAAAGTTTTTGCATATAATTATAGTCCGGGAGTGCGCTGTAGCGTTATTTTAATTTTCGCATGCACACTGTGTTAACTAAACCAGAACAAGCCATGAATTGTGGATTTGCACATGTGCAATGATAACGATATCAATGTAACCAGTGCTCTCGCAGGAACCACTTTCTTGTGAATAGCGCAGCCAATTGTGTGACAGCATTTGGCACTAAGCTGTCACAATGTGTGTTTTAATCACAATGTGTGTTTTAATGCATGTTTATGTTGGGGGTCAGAGAATCAGTCACAGATAAAAACATTTACACCAATCAGCAAGTGCTACCAAGGTTCTAAACCAAAAATGGTCCAGCTCCTAAGCTTACATTCCTGCCTTTTCAAATAAACATACCAAGACAACAACAAAAAAAATATAATAGAAGTAAATTAGACTTTTTTTTAAATGGCATGCAATATCTGAATCATGAATGAAAAAATGTGGGTTTCATATCCGTTTAATTAATATGATTATAATATAAATGGCTTAAAGGGACAGTTTACTCAAAAATGTTCTCCCCTTTAATTTGTTCCCAATGATCCACTTTACCTGCTGGAGTGTATTAAATTGTTTACAAGTAGCTCCTTTACCCTTATATTGGCATTTGAAATTGTTAATTTAGCATGTGGTATCCCCACCTATTCTGAAAGTTTGTGGCCGCACGTACCAGCTATAGATAAGCTTTGTAAACACAGCCAGCAGAAGAAATTACACTCCCAGTGTGATAAAGCAGAGATAAGTTAGTAAATGTTGATTTTCCATTGTTCTCTCAAAGTATTGGTGATTGTTTTAAGGACAGATATAAGATAAAGAAGCAGGTATATGTGCACAATGTGATACAGTAATGAGATATAATTATACCTACAAGCTCAACCTATTTTATTAGGCTGTGGCTTCAAAACACAAAATCCGAG
The DNA here is from genome assembly GCF_027579735.1 of Bombina bombina. NCBI lineage: Eukaryota > Metazoa > Chordata > Amphibia > Anura > Bombinatoridae > Bombina > Bombina bombina. The sequence goes on along the minus strand of NC_069499.1, from coordinate 55,634,737 downwards.
CTTTAATATACAGAAATAAATCTTAAAAAGCTAATTTTCATAAATTTTTTACTCTGCAGTTGGTAAAAAAAGCAATTGTAAACACATTAAGGGAAAAACTATTTTACAGTATACTGTCCCTTTAACTGCCCAAGGTGACACTCGCTTGGTTTCACTGGCCACAATTGTAGTGCTTTAATCTTTTTTTTTTTTTTTTTGTATGAATCTATTCTAAATATCAGCAATTAACCTTGCTGCAAGACTTGATGGACAGACTACCTTCTGAGCAGGACCTTCAAAACTTGGCTAATAGAATTGCAACAGTGAAGTATAGTAAAATACTACTGCAACATCAGTTCGTAGGAGAACCTCTTGTGATACCACGGCCTGAAAAGAACACACAACCTGAGAAACCATCAAGCGGAGTGATTACTCACCCAAATAAAAACACAATACCGCCACTGTTAATTCAAAAGCGGGAGCTTATCTTGAAGGAAGTTTTTGGTGGGCAATATTATCAAGTCATTCACCCTTCCTACACGACCTCTGCGGCGGTGGGGGGAGGCACTGCTAACCTACCTAGAATGGTGCCCATTGAGGAGATAAGCAGACCTCAGCACTCAAAACCGAAAGCTACTACAGCAACCTTCATAACGGATGAGAGGGGGGAATTGCCGTATACACCATTGACCCCAGAGAACAGCAGCTAAAAATATTGGCACCTAGAGATGGCGCTGCCGCTTAGGGAGTTTAGGGGGGACTCCTAGAGGGCCGCTGGCCTCATGCTGTCAGATCTCCCGACATGTATCAACATGCCGACCATCGGTTCAGACCCCATCCAGCTGGGTAGCTCAGTCAACATGCCGACAGATCGCCAAGGGAGTCGGTGTCTACAAACTTTGTCACTAAATTACATTATTAAGTGACACTTCAAACTTTCGGTATGCCCCGCTCACTCTCACCTCTTTCTACTGGCAGCTACCGGAGCTCTGCCTTACCTACTAACAGGCATTAGAGAGGAAGACCAGGCATTCAAAATTCCCTAATTTTGAACTAGCTAACATTAAGGCCTTGCGCTCTTTGCAGATAAGTTCTGGGGACCAAGACTTATTGAACACTGTATAACTGTTAGACTGCTTTAAAGTTTTATTTAAGGAGCGGGACTGTTTTGTCTTTCACATGTTATGAGGTTCTTTTATATGTGCATACTATGGTGGTAAATATGTATGTTTTAGAAAGGGTCTGTAGCAGTGTCTCACATGCACACAAGTGTAATTTCCAACAGCAAATCGCAATAATCATAGGGCGGGAATTTTAAGCATCTTTATACAATAGTGGGATGGGGAATCTTCGTAGCTTTCCACACCTAAAACAAACAAGGGGCAATACAGTAACTTTTAAAGGCCTTATTGGTAGAAAAAAGCGGAGCATACACTGTTTGGATGTGTTTGGCTCCTTCTCCCGCCGGCCGGGGTGGTGTGGGGACTGGCTAATTCACGTTTAGTGTATTGCTTCTGTATTAGCATAAGGATTTAACATCTATAACTTTTGAGATTTAGCTACGGCTAATTGATGTTTAAAACAAACGTTTGACACCCCTATTCCCAAAGCCCAGACCACATATAACAAAGGTGCGGTTATATTTTAATCAGTCAGTTCTGGTAACTTGCATCTATTTTTTTTTATACACCAAGTTTTAACCTGTCGTACCATCACAATATTCTCCTTATAGATGCAAAATTCCGTGTTACTTTTCTTATTTTCTTGTTTATTGTGTTTATGAAAATCCCCCAGCTTTCATTCATAATGTTAATATAGGACCAAAAGTGTCCAACCTTCTTCAGGGGATAAAAATGAGGACTGTATTTCCTTGAATACAAGTCTATCAACTATGATGTAAATGTTTGCATAGCTGTATTCTATATTAACAGTGTTATTTTACTTTCTATGTAATGTCCTTAAAGGGACAGTCTACCATAGAATTGTTATTGTTTTAAAAGATAGATAATCCCTTTATTACCCATTCCCCAGTTTTGCATAACCAACACAGTTATATTAATAGACTTCTTACCTCTGTGATTACCTTGTATCTAGGAACCTTCTTCCAGCCCCCAATCACATGACTGTGACTGTTTATTATCTATTGTCTTAAATTTAGCATTGTATTGTGCTAGATCTTAAATAACTTTCTGTGCCTGAACACAGTGTTATCTATATAGCCCACGTGTACTTTCTGTCTGTTTGTGTTGAAAAGAGATTTAAAAAGCATGTGATAAGAGGCAGCCCTCAAAGGCTTAGAAATTAGCATATGAGCCTACCTATATTTAGTTTAAACTAAGAATACCATGATAAAAAAGCAAATTTGATGATAAAAGTAAATTGGAAAGTTGATTAAAATTAAAAGTCCTATCTGAATAATGAAAGTTTAATTTATACTAGACTGTCCCTTTAATACAAAAAAAAATAAAATTCTAAGAAAGGGCAGTGTTCTCTATAAGAGCAAACAATTATGTGATTAGGAGCTGTCCTATCTGTGAGCAGTTGCTATGCACCAGCTGTAGTGTTCCTGCAGTAATAAAATATACCTTTACATATCAGTATTATTTATATCTAACTGGTAGCCTCTTGCACCTCTACAGATCATCTCCCAGCTGATCAGAGATTTACTGGACATCAGTGAACCTCAATGGAGCCGCAGTATTTCTCTGCCTCACAGAGACAACATGGGCCTATTCCTGGAGCAAAAGTCAAGAACAGGAGCTGTCTGTGACTCCTTAACCTACAACCAATTTATTAAACATCAAAGGCTGTAGAGGATGTGCAGAAATCATCTGCTGCTACATTAGATCCAGCTGTGCTCAAATAAAGAACTCTGGGATGTGTTAATCAACACCCATTATCAGGGTAAAAGAAAAGGTTTACAAACATCTGTATTGCATTACTATAAAGTAAGTGATTTATCGTCCTTTGGTTCTGCACAATTATTACAGAAACAAGATACTGAGCAATATTCACCAATAGCCATTTCCAGCTACACCTGTTCCTATATTATTCTTTTGTAAAAGATTCTCTATCGATTGTAAAGATATATGAATGTTAGTAAATCAGCTGCATAGAGTAACATATAACCTCGTTTCATGAAACTGCTTTCTATGTACACTTATGTGTAGCTGAGTTGCTTCCATATTCAATAAAACTGTGTTCTATATAATGATTTATTTACAAAAATAAAATTTTGCTTTCAAGACTTGTTTAGTATTGTATTGCTTTTATTTAACAGATCATTGGTGCGGACCAAGAATACAAGGTAGATTATACACTAGATTTTTCTTTGCATAAATGTTTTGTAGATGATCCATTTATATAGCCCATACGTTTTTGTTGTTGTAAAATTGTATAGTTTTGCTTATTTTTAAATAACATTGTGCTGATTTTCAGACTCCTAACCTAGCCCCATTAGTAGTATACTGATGTATACCTACTCCAGCTTGCTCCTGTTTGTGTAAAGAATATTTTCATATGCAGGGGGAGTGCCTGCTTTCACTGGGTATTCCAGTCAACCTAATCAAAAGTGCTAAACTGGGTGCTTCTAAGTAAGTTTTTAAAATGTTTTATACTGGATTTTTTGATCAGTATAGGTGCATAATATGCTTTATAGTAGTGTCTATTACATGCAGTTATATGAAAATCAGTGTATACTGTCGCTTTAAAGGGACACCCAATTCAGAATTAAACTTTCATGATTCAGATAGAGCATGCAATTTTAAACAACTTTCCATTAACAAAATGTGCAGTCTTTTTATATTTACACATTTTGAGTAACCAGCTCCTACTGAGCATGTGCAAGAATTCACAGAACATACATGTATGCATTTTTGATTGGCTGATGGCTGTCACATGATACAGGGGGATGGAAATAGACATAACTTTGAAATTGGTCAGAAATAAAATCTACTTATTTGAAGTTCAGACTAAGTGCTATTGCATTGTCTTTTTATCATTCATTTGTTATCTGCAGATTTACTGTAGTTACTGGTCCTTTTTTAAAGGGACAGTAAAGACAACATTTTGGGTTTCATGTCCCTTTAAATAAAATCTGAAATAGACTGATTTGAGTGATATAAAGGGACATGAAACCCAACATTTTTCTTTCTTGAATCAAATGGAGAATACAATAAAAAAAAAATATTCAATTTACTTCTATTATCAAATGTATTGTTATTCTTTGTTGAAGAGATATCTAGATAGGTAGCGCGCACGTCTGGAACACTACATAACAGGAAATAGTGCTGCCATCTAGTGCTCTTGCTAATGTATAACATTGTTGTAAAACTGCTGCCACAGTGCTGCAGACACGTGCACGCCCCTGAGCTTACCTTCCTGCTTTAAAACAAAACATAAGAACATTTGATAATATAAATTGGAAAGCCGTTTAAAATATATGCTCGATCTCAATCATGAACAAAAAAAATTGGAGTTTTATGTCCCTTTAAATTTAACATTTCCATGTTGCGATGCCGTTTACCACCATATGGCCCTGCAAGACGTCTGTCACGTGGAGGTCATAGGGGGATACATTTGGAGTTCATATCAGAGATCCGCACTCCTTCCTTTTACTAGACCTTGGAGTCGCCAAGTGGATGTTTTTTCCATTGCTGTATAAGGCTGACAGAGAGGGTTAAAATTGCTCTCTAAATGGCTGACAGAAGGTGTTAACAATATTCTTTATGTGTTGTTATAGACATAGACAAAACTTCAAACACAATAGAGCATAGTCAAATCAACATTAAACTCTTATCCACCCTGTTTTATAAGATTTGTAATACATAAGGCACATAGGATGTAATATAGGCAACATCATAGAAAAAACATGCAAGTTCTATTGAGCGGAAGTTCCGTTAAGCACACAGAGCCAGATTATGAGTGGAGCGCAAACATTTATGCGTGAGTGATAAGGGGTTTATCGCGGGTGTTTACACTTGTCGGTCTTATCGCTCATATTAAGAGTTGAAAGTAAACGCGATTGAGTATATATATATATATATATATGTGTGTGTGTGCGTGTTTGTGTGACAGTTCTTCAGTCACATACATACACAATGTATGGCACAGTGCCCTCTATTGGTTGAACCATGCCCTGAACATTTAATAACACAGCACCCTCTATTGGTTGCAAGTTCACCAAAATGTGTACAGGAGAAAAATGACTCATTTGCATATATTTTGCATAGGGTGGCAATGCAAACAGAAGGCTATTTATTACTGTTTATAACCCCCCCTGAATCCCCCTTACGTTTGTTAGAGCTATAATTTATTATCATATCGTGCACTATGTTTTCTCTATGTTTATGTTCTCATGTGTAATGGGTCACCCTAAGTTCAATGATGTGACATTATTTTGATTTAGATTGTTGTCAACAAGATTTTCAGTGGTAGATGTCAAGTTGTAGCTTAAAGTTTATACTTATCCCTGTAGGAGATATCTGACATGGAGTTTCTAGACCTATAAGCCCTAAGTGTCTTTTTACAAATTGAATAGGCTCTGCAAGTGTAGCCACCAATCAGCAAGCGTTACCCAGGTGCTGAACTAAAAAAAAAGGCTGGTGTCTAAGCATATATTTGTGCTTTTTAAATAAAGATACCAAGAGAACAAAGAAAAATTGATACTAGGAGCAAATAAAGTTGTTTAAAATTGCATGTTCTATCTGAATCATGAAAGAAGAAAATTGGGTTTTATATCCCTTTAAGCAGTGAAACTTTTTATGGGACTACTTTATAACTATATATTTAAAAGTATACTTAGTCCAATAAAAAAAAAGCATTATTGCTTAATACGCTACTCTTGTTTATTTATATATATTCTACAAATTAAATATGAGGTAATTTAATTACCTCTCATTCCACATAAAAGAGCATCAGAAGAGGGAGGGGCAGTATGAAAAAAGTAAACCTAAGAAGGTCTGGACTCTGGGGGCTTTGAGTGGATAAATACAAAAATATCACAAGACTATAACAGTTTCAGGCATAATATTGAAATATAATAGAGGAGAGAATCTAATACTAATAAGCTGATATAATACAATGGAATGCAAAAAACTTTGTGGTCAAATAATGAAATAGTCCATGTATGCCAACATGTGTGACATAGAACCTCATACAGAGATAGTGAGTGATAACAAAATCAACTCAGCCTGATAAAATTATAGACTAAGGTGAAGTAGAGACGTCTTCCCCAATGCTTTATAGATACTAATATAATTAAGTGGGGTCTGAATAAGATAAAATACAGGTTAAACACGCCCACAGTAAACTAGCTAAAAAGAGCATTGGCCTACAAAATATCTAATGAAAAGAAGCTAGACTATGAGAGGGCAAAACTACCTAAAACATGAAGAAATGGCTCTATAGCTTGGGTATCAAATGCAAGTGGCCTATGACATTCTTATCGAGTTATATGAAAATAGAAAACATAATGAAAAAACTTATAAACATGGTCAGACACTTGTGATACCGAACTAGGGAGGAGACATATGACACTGGACTATACTTGCAATTACCAATTTCAGTGCAATAGAAAAGTATCATAGTAGATCATATTACAGATATATAATAAAACCAAACCATGTTAATGTTAGCTCTGTGGAATCTGTTGGAGCTCTACAAATAACCAATAATAAAATGTAACCTGAGGGTGAAAGTTAGTCCTTCAGTTTATGCAGAGTTGACAGTCCGTGATTATTATTATTATAATTTATTTATGAAGCGCTAACATATTCTGTAGCGCTGTCCATGGGTACAATTCATTTAAATAAAACGATATAAAATATGGAAGAGACAAGACAAAATTTGACAAACACATACAGGAAGAATTGAGGGCCCTATTCCAGTGAGAACTTACAAACTAGATCGTGTATACCTCCTTACCATGGACAGAATGTAAACGTCTATCACCCCACACCAGTCCTCCGGTGCAAATGGAATAAAATAAATGACCCCAAGGAACAGAGGGCCACAGAGCATAGAAACATAACAGGGCATAAGTAGGCATACAGTCCTCCATATCTTCGCACAGCCAGTTAGGAGACTAGCTGCCAGACAACTCCCCCAGATCAATTACTCATCCATACCGCAGTTCTGAATCTATGGAATTCAAAAAAGGCCTCCACCATTTGGGCTATAAGAATAGGTGGCTCCTTTAGACACATTGAATACAGCTGCAGGGCTCCGGTCTCTGATTCCCGTCACCTCTGCACATCCAACTAGGAGCACATCTGAGTTCTGACGCACTTTCAATGGTTAGTGTTGGGCAGATAAAGGAGGAATTCTCACGTAAGGAAGTTCTAGAGATTTTGTTGACCAATAAGCTTCCTCCACCTCAATTTCCGTGATCTTGCCAGGGTGGTCTGTTGTGTTAGTATCATTGGATTCATTACAGTCAACCATGAGAGTTTTGGACAGGCAAGGAAAATGTATAAAAAGCTCCATTGGATTTGTGTAGGACTACATCAAAACACTTGTCTAAAAACAGGTGAAGTTTCTCAAAATTATCTACTAATAATGAAAATATTGCTTCTCCAATGTTTTGCATATTCAGTTCTTTACAGTGGATAAGCCAAACATGACTGTAATAGTCTGTTCCCATAGATAAGTGAGAATTCTATTGCTCACGTCATACCAGTACCATAACGAGGAGGGGGGCTGTTGAGGCCTAACCTAGCTGGGCCGCCTTAAACCTCAACGGCCTAGACTAGACTGCAAGAATTACAGAAATAGAGATATCAATCATTGTAGTATCTATACAGAGTACCATAGCTACTGGATGGCAAAGATTTGTCTTAATACATAACATAAATGTATTATTCCAATGCTCTGCTGCCAGTATTAACTGATCATGGGCACTGCCAAGACACGCCCTCTACAGCTTTTTTAATATATCTCCAGTAAACAAATTTTCTCTAGGAATCTTTAGAAGTTAGGGTCAGATGAGTCTGATTCATTTCAGCAAGGGAACCCACAAAGCAAGTGTAGAACAGCTGTAAGAAACGCTTTTGTAGCCATGGTGAGCTTGCGAGGTGCTGACTAAAGGGAGTGTCCTTTGTCTGGACAGATATCAGGTCAACCAGGGGAAATGAGCTGCAGAAGAGGAGAGGAAAGTTAGTATAATATGAAGTACATGAAATGTGACAAGGTCATCTAAATGCTAATTTAAAACGCACCGAGTTAATGCAGTATGGGCCCGACAACTGAAATAATGCTAATAGCACGACTAGCTAGGGACCCCAAATGATAATGCAAAATAGAATAAACAGGACACTGTACTCAAACATTTTCTTTCATCCATATAAAATATCAGCATAGTAACATGTTTATAATTATATTTTTTAATAAAAATAATGTAAAGTGAAAACTTCTTAAAGGGACACTGAACACAAATTTTTTTCTTTTGTGATTCAGATAGAGCATGCAACTTTCTAATTTATTCCTGTTATCAATTTTTCTTCGTTCTCTTGCTATCTTTATTTAAAAAATAAGGCATCTAAGCTAAGGAGCCAGACAATTTTTGGTTGAGAACCCTGGTCAGCACTTGTTTTTTGGTGTGTGAATTTATCCACCAATCAGCAAGAACAACCCAGGTTGTTCACCAAAAATGGGCCGGCATCTAAATGAACATTCTTGCTTTTCAAATAAAGATACCAAGAGAATGAAGAAAATTTGATAATAGGAGTGAATTAGAAAGTTGCTTAAAATTTCATGCTCTATCTGAATCACGAAAGAAAAAAATTGGGTACAGTGTCCCTTTAAATTTAAAATTAAACCTAATACAGCTGTATCAGCTGGGTAATTTCCACTAATCTTCCTGTTAATCCTCATTGGTTGAAAGGTACTTCCTACTAATGCGCATTAGTAGGAAGTACTACCAACGAACATTAGTAGCGAGTGCTTAACTGGTATTGATAAATTAATTTCAATTTAATTTTAAATAGCTTTTACTCCATCTGTTGTTCAGTCAGAAACAAATGCCTATGTGTTTAAATAAAGTTCTTTCATATGACACCACTTTTTTAAAACAATTTCCCTTTAAGTAATAACATTAATAAATATCTTAAACTGATTACTGGGATTTAGGACAGCAGATCTGACTTTTTTTCTCAAAAAAAAATAAATCTATTTTTATATCTTTATTAATTTTACACAAATACATTACACATAATTCACCTAATACAGATTTTATATTAACTTGTTTACACTACAGTTATAAGTTCAGTAAAGATAATATATAGGAAAGAAAAATAATATATGAATAAATACATTTAAAGCATATTGTCATCCATAAGTGAGAAAATAACCAAATGGGGGGATATAAAATAATCTCTCTTCCTTCAACCCCATCACAAAGTGAAAAAAACATAATTTATGCTTACCTGATAAATTTATTTCTCTTGTAGTGTATCCAGTCCACGGATCATCCATTACTTATGGGATATATTCTCCTTCCCAACAGGAAGCTGCAAGAGTCCACCCACAGCAAAGCTGCTATATAGCTCCTCCCCTAACTGCCATTACCAGTCATTCGACCGAAAACATGCAGAGAAAGGAAAACCATAGGGTGCAGTGGTGACTGTAGTTTAATGGAAAAATTACCTGCCTTAAAGTGACAGGGCGGGCCGTGGACTGGATACACTACAAGAGAAATAAATTTATCAGGTAAGCATAAATTATGTTTTCTCTTGTTAAGTGTATCCAGTCCACGGATCATCCATTACTTATGGGATACCAATACCAAAGCTAAAGTACACGGATAATGGGAGGGACAAGGCAGGTACTTAAACGGAAGTTACCACTGCCTGTAAAAAACCCTTTCTCCCAAAAATAGCCTCCGAAGAAGCAAGGTATCAAATTTGTTAAATTTGAAAAAGTATGAAACGCAGACCAAGACTCCGTCTTGTAATCTGTTCAACAGAAGCCACATTTAAAAAAGGCCTAAGTGAAAACCACAGCTCTAGTAGAATGAGCTGTAATCCCTTCAGGAGGCTGCTGTCCAGCAGTCTCATAAGCTAAATGAATTATGCTTTTTAACCAAAAAGACAGAGAGGTTGCTGAAGTCCTTTGACCTCTCCTCTGTCCAGAATAGACAACAAACAAGGTGAATGTTTGATGAAAATCTGTAGTAGCTTGTAAGTAAAACTTTAAAACACGAACCACGTCCAAATTGTGTAATAGACGTTCCTTCTTTGAAGAAGGATTAGGATACAAGAATGGAACAACAATCTCTTGAGTGATAATCTTGTTAGATACCACTTTAGGTAAAAACCCAGGTTGGTACACAGGACTACCTTATCCGTACGGAGAACCAGATAAGGAGAATCACATTGCAACGCAGATAACTCGGAGACTCTATGAGCCGAGGAAATAGCTACCAAAAAGGAACTTTCCAAGATAGAAGTTTGATATCTATGGAATGAAAAGGTTCAAATGGAACTCCTTGAAGAACCTTAAGAACCAGCTTTAAGCTCCATGGCGGAGCAACATTTTTAACCACAGGCTTGGTTCTAACCAAAGCCTGACCAAATGCCTGAACGTCTAGAATACCTGCCAGACGCTTGTGCAAAAGAATAGACAGAGTAGAAATCTGTCCTTTTAAAGAACTAGCTGACAACCCTTTTCTCAAAATCATCTTGAAGAAAAGATAATATCCTGGGAATCCAGACTTTACTCCATGAGTAACCCTTGGATTCATAACAATAAGATATTTACACCATATCTTATGTTAAATTTTCCTAGAGACAGGCTTTTATGCCTGTATTAAGGTATCAATTACTGACTCGGAGAAGCCATGCTTTGATAACATCAAGCGTTCTGTCTCCAGGCAGTCCATCTCAGATTAGTTATATTTAGATGGTTGAAAAGACCCTGAGGTAGAGGGTCCTGTCTCAGAAGCAGAGACCGTGGTGGAAAGGATGACATGTCCACCAGATCTGCATACCAGGTCCTGCGTGGCCACGCAGGCGCTGTCAAAAGCACCAAAGCACTCTCCTGCTTGATCTTGTGCAAACCCCTCCGGAGGGAATTCCCACTCCCCCGGATGAAAAGTCTGACGACTTAGAAAATCTGCCTCCCAGTTCTCAACACCTGGGATAGGGATAGCTTTTAGACAAGAGTGAGTCTCTGTCCAGTGAATTATTTTAAGACTTCTAACATTGCTAGGGAACTTCTGTTCCCCCTTGATGGTTGATGTAAGCCACAGTCGTGATATTGTCCGACTGAAATATGATGTACCTCAGAGTTGCTAACTGAGGCCAAGTCTGAAAAGCATGGAATATCGCTCCCAGTTCCAGAATATTCATTAGAAGGAGGGTCTCCTCCTGAGTCCACTATCCCTGAGCCTTCAGGGAGTTCCAGACTGTATCCCAACCTAAAAGGCTGGCATCTGTTGTAACAATTGTCCCATCTGACCTGCGGAAGGTCATACCCTTGGACAGATGGACCCGAGATAGTCACCAGAGAAGAGAATCTCTGGTTTCTTGGTCCGGATTTAACAGGAGAACAAATCTGTGTAATCCCCGTTCCTCTGGCTGAGCATGCATAGTTGCAGTGGTCTGAAATGTAGGCGTGCAAACGGTACTATGTCCCTTGCCGCTACCATTAAGCCGATTACATTCATGTACTGAGCCACCAAAGGGCGCGGATGGAATGAAGAACACGGCAGAAATTTAGAAACTTTGACAACCTGGACTCCGTCAGGTAAATTTTAATTTAAAGTGGATAAGCCAAACATGACTGTAATAGTCTGTTCCCATAGATAAGTGAGAATTCTATTGCTCACGTCATACCAGTACCATAACGAGGAGGGGGGCTGTTGAGGCCTAACATAGCTGGGCCACCTTAAACCTCAACGGCCTGGACTAGACTGCAAGAATTACAGAAATAGAGATATCAATCATTGTAGTATCTATACAGAGTACCATAGCTACTGGATGGCAAAGATTTGTCTTAATACATAACATAAATGTATTATTCCAATGCTCTGCTGCCAGTATTAACTGATCATGGGCACTGCCAAGACACTCCCTCTACAGCTTTTTTAATATATCTCCAGTAAACAAATTTTCTCTAGGAATCTTTAGAAGTTAGGGTCAGATGAGTCTGATTCATTTCAGCAAGGGAACCCACAAAGCAAGTGTAGAACAGCTGTAAGAAACGCTTTTGTAGCCATGGTGAGCTTGCGAGGTGCTGACTAAAGGGAGTGTCCTTTGTCTGGACAGATATCAGGTCAACCAGGGGAAATGAGCTGCAGAAGAGGAGAGGAAAGTTAGTATAATATGAAGTACATGAAATGTGACAAGGTCATCTAAATGCTAATTTAAAACGCACCGAGTTAATGCAGTATGGGCCCGACAACTGAAATAATGCTAATAGCACGACTAGCTAGGGACCCCAAATGATAATGCAAAATAGAATAAACAGGACACTGTACTCAAACATTTTCTTTCATCCATATAAAATATCAGCATAGTAACATGTTTATAATTATATTTTTTAATAAAAATAATGTAAAGTGAAAACTTCTTAAAGGGACACTGAACACAAATTTTTTTCTTTTGTGATTCAGATAGAGCATGCAACTTTCTAATTTATTCCTGTTATCAATTTTTCTTCGTTCTCTTGCTATCTTTATTTAAAAAATAAGGCATCTAAGCTAAGGAGCCAGACAATTTTTGGTTGAGAACCCTGGTCAGCACTTGTTTTTTGGTGTGTGAATTTATCCACCAATCAGCAAGAACAACCCAGGTTGTTCACCAAAAATGGGCCGGCATCTAAATGAACATTCTTGCTTTTCAAATAAAGATACCAAGAGAATGAAGAAAATTTGATAATAGGAGTGAATTAGAAAGTTGCTTAAAATTTCATGCTCTATCTGAATCACGAAAGAAAAAAATTGGGTACAGTGTCCCTTTAAATTTAAAATTAAACCTAATACAGCTGTATCAGCTGGGTAATTTCCACTAATCTTCCTGTTAATCCTCATTGGTTGAAAGGTACTTCCTACTAATGCGCATTAGTAGGAAGTACTACCAACGAACATTAGTAGCGAGTGCTTAACTGGTATTGATAAATTAATTTCAATTTAATTTTAAATAGCTTTTACTCCATCTGTTGTTCAGTCAGAAACAAATGCCTATGTGTTTAAATAAAGTTCTTTCATATGACACCACTTTTTTAAAACAATTTCCCTTTAAGTAATAACATTAATAAATATCTTAAACTGATTACTGGGATTTAGGACAGCAGATCTGACTTTTTTTCCATCTGACCTGCGGAAGGTCATACCCTTGGACAGATGGACCCGAGATAGTCACCAGAGAAGAGAATCTCTGGTTTCTTGGTCCGGATTTAACAGGAGAACAAATCTGTGTAATCCCCGTTCCTCTGGCTGAGCATGCATAGTTGCAGTGGTCTGAAATGTAGGCGTGCAAACGGTACTATGTCCCTTGCCGCTACCATTAAGCCGATTACATTCATGTACTTAGCCACCAAAGGGCGCGGATGGAATGAAGAACACGGCAGAAATTTAGAAACTTTGACAACCTGGACTCCGTCAGGTAAATTTTAATTTCTACAAAATCTATCAGAATCCCTAGGAGGGAAACCCTTGATATTGGGGATAGAGAACTCTTTCCTTGTTCACTTTCCACCCATGCGATCTCAGAAATGCCAGTACTACGTCCGTATGAGACTTGGCAACTTGGATGTTTGACGCCTGTATCAGGATGTCGTCTAAATAAGGGGCCACTTCTATGCCCCGCGGCCTAAGGACCGCCAAAGTGACCCCAGAACCTCCATAAAGATTCTAGGGGCTGTAGTTAACCCAAAGGAAAGAGCTACAAACTGGTAATGCCTGTCTAGAAAGGCAAACCTGAAAAACCGATGGTGATCTTTATGCATCGTAATGTGAGGATAAGCATCCTTCAAATCCATTGTAGTCCTCTATTGACTCTCCTGGATCATAGTTAAGATGGTACGAATAGTTTCCATCTTAAATGATAGAATTCTAAAGAATTTGTTTAAGATCTTTTAGATCCAAAATAGGTCTGAAGGTTTCCTTTCCTTGGGAACCACAAACCGATTTGAGGAAAACTGTGTCCCTGTTCCTCTATTGGAACTGAATGGGTCACGTACACAATGCAAGAATGTCTCTTTCTTTATCTGGTTTGCAGATAAATGTGAAAGGCAAAAACTCCCCTTTTTTGGGGGGGAAAGCTTTGAAATCCAGAAGATATCTCTGGGGTATAATTTCCAATGCCCAGGGATCCTGGGCATCTCTTGCCCACGCCTGGGCGAAGAATGAAGTCTGCCCCTATAGGATCCGTTACCAGATAGGGGTCCGTTCCTCATGCTGTTTTAGAGGCAGCAGCAGGCTCCTTGACCTGCTTATCTTTGTTCCAGGTCCGGTTGTCTCCAGACCGCCTTGGACTGAGCAAAAGTTCCCTCTTATTTTGCCTTAGAGGAAGTTGATGCCACACCTGCCTTGAATTTTCGAAAGGCACGAAAATTAGGCCTTTTTTGTCCCTTGATTTGGACCTGTCCTGAGGAAGGGCATGATCTTTTCCTCCAGTGATATAAGTAATAATCTCCTTCAAACTAGGCCTGAATAGGGTCTGCCCCTTGAAGGGAAGTTAAGTAGCTTATTTATTAAAGTCACGACAGCTGACCATGATATAAGCCATAGCGCTCTGCGCGCCAGTATAGTAAAAAACAGAATTCTTAGCCGTTAGTCTAGTCAAAGGAACAAAGGCATCAGAAAACAAAGGAATTGGCTAGCTTAAGTGCTCTAAGCTTGTCAAATATATTCATCCAATGGAGCCTGTAAAGCCTCATCAAGAGACTCAAACCAGAACGCTGCAGCAGCAGTGACAGGAGCAATGCGTGCAAGGGGCTGCAGGATAAAACCTTGTTGAATAAACATTTTTTATCCATTGGATCTAAAAAAGCACAACAGTCCTCGCCAGAGGTAGTGGTACGCTTAGCTAGAGTAGAAACTCTTCTCTCCACCTTAGGAACTGTCTGCCATAAGTCCCGTGTGGTGGCAACTATTAGAAAACATTCTTCTAAAAAATAGGAGGGGAAGAGAACGGCACACCTGATCTATCCCATTCCTTATTAAAAATTTTAGTAAACCTCTTTAGGTATTGGAAAAACATAAGTACACACCGGCACTGCATATTATTTATCCAGTCTACACAATTTCTCTGGCACTGCGATTGTACACATTCATTCAGAGCAGCTAAAGCCTCCCTGAGCAACAAGTGGAGGTTCTCAAGCATAAATTTTAAATGTAGAAATATCAGAATCAGGTTAAATCATCTTCCCTGAGTCACAAATATCACCCACAGACTAAGCATATTGTGAGGTAGTATCAGACATGGTTCTTAAAGCGTCTGTATGCTCTGTATCTACCCCCAGAGCTGTTTTGCTTTCCTTTAATTTCAGGTAGTCTGACTAATACTGCTGCCAGTGTATTATACACAACCTTTGCCATGTCTTGTAAAATAAACGCTATGGGCGCCATTGATATACTTGGCGCCATTTGAGCGTGAGTCCCTGGAGCGGGAGTCAAAGGGTCTGACACGGGGGGAGAGTTAGTCGGCATAACTTCCCCCTCGACAGAATCCTCTGGTAAAATAAACGCTATGGGTGCCCTTGATGTGAGTCCCTAAAGCGGGAGTCAAAGGGTCTGACACGTGGGGAGAGTTAGTCGGCATAAATTCCCCCTCGACAGAATCCTCTGGTGATAATGTTTTTAAATACAAAAAATGATCTTTATTGTTTAACATGAAATCAGTACATCTGGTACACATTCTAAAATGGGGTTCCACCATGGCTTTAAACATAATAAACACAGAGCCTCCTCTATGTTAGACATGTTAGAACTAATAAAGAGACTAGTAAGCTTGGAAAACACTTTAAATCAAGTTAACAAGCAAATATAACAAACGTTACTGTGCCTTTAAGAGAAACAAATTTTGTCAAAATTTGAAAAACAGTGAAAAAAGGCAGTAAATCAAACGAAATTTTTACAGTGTGTATAATAAGCTAACAGAGCATTGCACCCACTTGCAAATGGATGATTAACCCCTTAATGCAAAAAACAGATAAAAAAAAAAAAAAACCGACATTTTTTTAAACAGACACAACAAAACTGCCACAGCTGAGCTGTGGATTACCTTCCCTATAACTGTTTCTATGCAAAATTTAAGCCAGCCACGTGGAAAAATTAGGCCCCAATAAGTTTTATCACCAAACATATATTAAAAAACGATTAAACATGCCGGCAAACGTTTTAAAACACATTCTTATAAGAGTATGTATGTCTATTAATAAGCCTGATCCAGTCGCTATCACTGCATTTAAGGCTTTACTTACATTACTTCGGTATCAGCAGTATTTTCTTAGTCAATTCCATTCCTTAGAAAAATATATTACTGCACATACCTTAGCATATATCTCTATCAATCAGCCTGGTACCAGTTGCTTTCACTGCATTTAAAGGCTGTACTTACATTACTTCGGTATCAGCAGTATTTTCTTAGTCAATTCCATTCCTTAGAAAAATATTTTACTGCACATACCTTATCTGCAGGAAAACCTGCACACCATTCCCCCTCTGAAGTACCTCACTCCTCAGAATGTGTGAGAACAGCAACTGGATCTTAGTTACGTCTGCTAAGATCATAGAAAAAACGCAGGCAGATTCTTCTTCCAAATACTGCCTGAGATAAACAGCACACTCCGGTGCCATTTAAAAATAACAAACTTTTGATTGAAGAAATAAACTAAGTATAAAAAACCACAGACTCTCACGACCTCCTATCTATGTTGAGACTTGCAAGAGAATGACTGGTAATGGCAGTTAGGGGAGGAGCTATATAGCAGCTTTGCTGTGGGTGGACTCTTGCAGCTTCCTGTTGGGAAGGAGAATATATCCCATAAGTAATGGATGATCCGTGGACTGGATACACTTAACAAGAGAAATATATATATTTCAAATATAATTTCAAATATTTGGATTTCAAGAAACCATCTCTCAAATCAAATGATAGTTTTCTGCAATACTGAAGTAGTTATTTGCACCTATATTAACTATTTTACTTTTTAGCTATACAGGGCCCCCACATTCACTCACCTGTCTTCAGACAATGCTGAGCAAATATCCTTGATCACAAAATGTTCTTTAATGAGAGCAGGACTTGAAGTTTTCCCTTCCTGGCTATCTAGCTGCTGAATCAGGGTGTTGAGGATATTGAGTGACTGCTGGTGAGACAGATGATCAAACGTGCACATGTTAAGGGCGGCATATACAGACGATTCTATCCACCTGCTCACTACACAGACTCCTCCTGTACAGTAGGAATATAGAAAGATATAGGTTTTTATTTTATAGGTTTTTATTGAAAAGGCTTAGTTTGCACTGTAACAAATACAATAATAAAACCTACATTAACAGATCATACAAAATTGAAAGTTTTTATGTAAAGTCTACAATCTGAAAATAAAGGTAAGTTTTCAAGGTATTAGATTTGTGTTTGTGTCTCAATATCGTAATATTTGCTTCTCTAGGAGGGTGCATATTAAGAGATAACTGCTCGCCATTTCACCAGTCCCCCACCCCCTCCCAAAGTTGGAAGCCAGGGGCCAAGTCATTTTCATCAAGGATTCCCAAAGAATGTAATATCAAATATATCTAATTGTTTGAGCCTATATTCTTATAATTATAAATACTTTCTACTTTTCTATCCACATATTTATAGGGGGGACAACATTTGATTTGCATCCGCAAGAAATCAGAATGTTAGCTGCATTCAGGACCTATTGGTATAGTTTTAGCTGCAACTTAGAGTTACACTTGGAATGAAAAGTTAATAGGGCCACAATCTGGCTTAAAACAAAAACCTGACCCAGCAGCAATTTGAAAAACTCTCCCACCTTGGTCGAAGGATATACTGTAGGTTTAATAAAACTGGCTTGCCAGCAAGTTGGCTGACTGCAGATTATCAGTACAGACAGTGCTGGGTTAATACCTTTTATTGGGTGACAACCCAACTGAAAATGATCAGAACTGGTTCAGTTGCTGCTGGGCTACTTAGGGCTAGATTTATCAAGCCCCTACGGCAGCAAGTTCTCACAAGAACTTGCTCGCTGTGATTTATCAAGCAGCGGTCACCAGACCGCTGCTTCCCTAAGCTCTTTGCCACCTCTAAGGTGGCGAAATTCAATCTCCTCGGTCGAGTCCGACCAAGGAGCTTGACAGCTCCTGCCCGCGCGTGATTGGCTGTGCGCGGGCAGGGGGCGGGATTGCACGCGAGCACAAAATTGTGCTTGTGTGCAATGTTGATTACCTATGGGTAATTTCGCCCCGCCACAGGCGAGCTGAGGCGTACAAGGGCGCGTATAGGTGCCCCTGTACACCTCAGCTATGATAAATCTAGCCCTTATTGTCTGCTGGCACCCCGACTGCAGCTTATTAGGATTGACACACACAATGGCTCTTTCCTTTTTTAGTGTAGGGTGATGTCCTAATTAAAGTTCATTAGGAAATGTTCAGATTTAACTGTGTATTATAGGAAGTTCTGGTCAAATATAAGGCTACTTACCCACAAAGGACTGTAATGATCAGGTTTGTATCTTATGTATCGGGAGTTCCTGGATGGCTTCTCAATACCTCATAATTCCCAGCAGCAAAGAACAAGACACAGTTTAGTTGTTTTCCTCTGCGTATTGGCATTTTGTGGCAGTAATTTCTTACCTTGCTCGGGGTCACCAGGAATCAATGTCTTCACTACAGATGCATCTCTAAGCACAGCTGTGATCGTCCCCTTTTTGTCCAATTCCTGCTCGTTAACTTTGCTCTCATATCGGTACTTTAGTCTGATGACACTGCTGTGCGACAGCAGCTGCTTCAGTCTTAAAACAAGGCAAATGAACACTTAGAACTGGTGATGTACAGGTAGGGTTGGCATCTGGTATTTAACTGGACGGTACAGTATTTCAACAATCTGTTCAGTAAAATCTTTTTTACTGAACCTATTTTTTAGGTACCCTGATGATGTTTGTACAAAAAAAAAAAAAAAATTATTATATTATAAAATATATATATATATATATATATATATATATATATATATATATATATATATATATATACACACACACACACACACACACGTGTGTATAAATATATACAGTATATACAGTGGGTATTGAAAAGAATCGCCCCCCCCTTGAAAATAATCACATTTTGTTGCCTTGCAGCCTGCAATGAAGACAGACACAGTTTTTGTTTATCCAGTTGTAATTACTCAGAGCAACTTATAACATCCAAGTTAAAGATATAACACCAACATGTCAGGGAAAAATAAAAGACAATTAAAAAAACAGAATCAGTGAGTTGCAAAAAGGATCACCCCCGTGTGTCAGTGTTTAGTTGAATACTGCTTTAATTACAGCCTTTAGCCTATTGGGATATGTTTTTACTAACTTTGCACATCTAGACTGTGCAATATTTGCCCACTCTTCTTTGCAGAACTGCTCCAGTTCCGTTTAATTTTATGGTGACTGTTTGTAGACTGCAGTCTTCAAGTCATGCCACAGATATTCAATGGGGTTTAAGTCTGGGCTCTGACTGGGCCATGCAAGGACATTTACCTTTTTCTCCTTCAACCACTGAGTGGTCATTTTTGCTGTGTGCTTTGGGTCATTGTCATGTTGGAAGGTAAACCTTCTTCCCATTGACAACTTCCTGGCAGAGGGCAGCAGATTTTCCTCAAGAATTTGACGGTATTTTGCCCCATCCATTATTCCTTCTATCCTGACAAGTGCTCCAGTGCCTGCTGTAGAGAAACAGCCCCATAACAGGATATTACCACCTCTATGCTTTACTGTAGGTATGGTGTTATTTGGATGGTGAACTGTTAAGGTTAGATCCCTAATGAAGCCCCATTCAATGAATTTATAGGGGTGAAACGTACATGGCGTTTGCTTTGTCCTATACAACACAATCTTCTGGCATGAACTTTTAAACCGAGTTACAGGTTCCAGTTACAAGTTTCCTTGAATAATGTAATTTTGTGGACATTGAAACTGGGTGAGGACCTGCTGTCCGGTTACAAGTTACAAGTTTCCTTGAATAATGTAATTTTGTGGACATTGAAACTGGGTGAGGACCTGCTGTCCGGTATACATGGCACTAACCGTATCAGCTGCATGAAACCGTTACACTTGACCACAGTGAGCAGTGACGTTGTCAATGGGAAGAAGGTTTACCTTCCAACATGACAATGACCCAAAGCGGGTGGGACCGCTCTATACGTCAGAGTCTCAGCAAGCAGGAAATTGATGGAGGGCGGAGTAAAGAAGGGAAGAGCACGTAAAAACAAATGCTTTTTTTCCCTATTTTATATATATAAACGTAATTAAAAAAATTGGCGATCAGACTGTATAATATATAAATACTATAATAATATGCAAAACACCGGAAAACTTTACCTTCACTTTAATTTGTGCCATATAGATAACATTGTGCTCATTCCCATGTAGTTATGCAGGAGTCAGCACTGATTGGCTAAAATGCAAGTGTGTAAATAGCACTGAGATAAGGAGACAGTCTGCAGAGGCTTAGATACAAGGCAATCACAGAGGTAAATGGTATATTAATATAACTGTTGGTTATGCAGAACTGGGGAATGGGTAAGAAAGGGATTATCTTTTTAAACAAACAAATTCAAGTAGACTGTCCCTTTAAATAACAGTAAAAACCAGGTGAAATGAAAAATTAAAGTGCATTGGAATAATAATAATAATAATAATGCATTCAATGGGGAATAAAAGTTTGAGATTAATGTCTATTTACGTTCCCACTGAGAGTATTCTCCAGTAGATTATATGTAATACCTGGGTAAAGGCACAGCAGACGCCAGGCTGTACACTATGCAGGATTCCTGCAGATGGTTTCGGATCTCTGCGCACACAGTAGGAAGTTGGGACGGTAGACAGCAGAGAAAAAGAACCTGGGCCCAGGATGCAAGTGCAACATTGTTATAGAAACATTGCACCCCCAGCTCTTGTAGTTCACCTGGGTAAGAAGAGACAGTAGAGAAATTATAAAACAACATAAATGTAGCCAGGGGGCAGAACAAATATCTTTGGTATTGGGAATAACCAAGGGCAGCCCAAAACTTTCACATGGCTCTTCTGATTCTCATTTTATTTTCTCTTATTTAAAGGGACAAAGGAATACAAACTAATGCACATCAGTGCATCTCAGTTCTTGTTAAAAGCAGTATGCACATATGCTCTGTACGCCCATATTAAAACGCTCTACCTGCCCAGAGAAAAACAGTGGTGTGCTTAGCATCAGCATTTACTCAATTTTACTAGAACCATTTTCACTTTTGTCTCTTCAAACATAAATCTTTTTTTTATTGGGTATTTAAAGAAACTCGAAGGTCAAATTTAAAATGTCATGATTCAGAGCTTGCAATTTTAAGAGACAATATACTTCTGTTATCGATTCTTCTTTGTTCTTTTGGTATCCTTTGCTGAAAAGCATACCTAGCAAGCAATGCACTACTGGGAGCTAGCTGGTGTTTGAGAGCTACACATATATGCTTCTTGTCATTGGCTCCCCAGATGTGCTCAGCTAGGTCCCAGAAGTACAGTGCTGTTCTAAACCTGACTAACTTTGTATAGGTAAACACAGTCATATGTAAGCAATAATGTAGTAATAAAATGCTTTAACACTTTTTTTTTTTATTTTATCTCCCTTTAAAGGGACAGTATAGTCAAGTTGTTTCTTTTTCCAAACCAATTACTGACTTTTATAGTGTAGTTTATTGATCCTACTACACTGAAAGCAACTGTTTGTTTTTATAAACCCTATAGTTACAAACTAACAAGATGTATCCTAAGAAAATGTACTGTATTATCCCACAGCTGGCTTATTCTGGTCTTCCCTGGGAGGGAACTTCTCAGTGGCTTTTCTTGGGGAGAGATCTCAATTGTTGTAATATCCAGAATCTCAAAGTAAATAACCATAAACTGCACTGCATTCTCTTTTTTATATACCTTGTGTTCTACCCAGGACAAGGAGTATGTTTCTTGGAATTTGTAGACAGACAGATCACTGCATCATGGTACTCAGCAGATATATCCGCTTCATTTGAAGTTTATATTTTTGTTTTGGTGAATAGTATTTTAGCCATTAGCCCTGAGCACTTACGGAGAGTTTCCGGTCGGCGAGTGGAGATTCTGATCTCTTCAGCATGTAAACCACTCAGGTGTGTCAGGCACAGAGCAAGTTTCTTCCCCAAATGGCCTCCACCTATTATCCCCACTCGTAGGTGCTCATTGTGTGAGATCTGCAGAAGCTTAGGGGGAGTGTGCAGACTGCACCACTTCACCTCTGGATGTCTAAGGGTTCAAGGAAGAAATGTTTGTTACCTGCACTTGATTTCAGCTAAGACTGTTCATGTCTGATTAGAATAGTAGATTCAAACTCCATTTTATTCTGTAGCATTCAGTTTTATGTAAGTTATTTAAAGGGACATTTTAGTGCAAAACAATGGCATGCTCTGAATCATTCAACATATTTGTACAACTCGCTCTGGAACTGTATGTGTTTAACCCTTGCAAATGTAAAGTTCCACAAGGAGCAACAAGCTCTGGGGATGAACACAGCCAGTGATTGGTTAACTAGCCTTTTCCTGCTCAGGACCAGCAGTTCTCTATGTGTTAACCCCTAAAGGGTCATGAAACCCAAAATGTTTATTTTATGATTCATTCCTTTTATCAAATGTACTTTGTTCTCTTGGTATTCTTTGTTGAAAATCAGGTAGGTAGGTTAAGAGTGTGTATATGTCTAACATTATATGGCAAAGATGCTTTAACAGTGTTATACATCTGCAAGAGCATCAGTGCTCCAGACATGGGAATGCTGCCTACCTAGGTATCTTCTTCAACAAAGAACACCATGTGAACAAAGCAAATTTGAGAACAGAAATAAAATGGTAAAAATTTTAAAACGATATGTTCTATCTAAATTTCAAGCAATTTGTATCTCACTGGCAAATTTCAAGCAACTAATTCATCTGTTTGGACTGTAGGTGTGACTAAAAAACAACATTTACTAATGGTAATTATCACAAAAGATACTTTCTGGAATTACTTAAAATGTTCAGGGGTTATTGCGATTAACATACACTAGATAGATAGATAGATAGATAGATAGATAGATAGATAGATAGATAGATCTGACAGCTGTAGATTTTCTTACAGTGATGTTAATGCTACAAAATAAAGCGCTGTAGTAACCCTTCTTGTATTAGAAGAGTTTTTATTAAGGAGAATGTCTAGCTCACCGGACATAGAGGAGTAGCTTGCAGAAAAACACAGAATGTGCACAAACGGTCAGTGCTGTCAAGTGGCTCCTCTGTACTAGGTGCAAAAACCCCTTGTGTCTAGGCTCCACTCCATGTTCAAACTGTAGTGAGCTTAGACCAGCTGTAATATCAGTGTCACCAAACATCATATAACCTAAAAATAGAAAAACAAAAACAATGATGAGTAATAAAGTGACATAGAAGTTGCTACATGCGACAGCTGAAAGTAACTGGTGCATTACTCAGGTGAGGCTTTGGACTGGTTCGCAGCAGCATGTCATTGTTACAGTAAAGGAACACCAAGGATTTGTATACGGTAAGTTTGACTTTTAGGTTAAAAACATATTTACCTTCAGCATTAGGTTGCCAGAATTTAGCACAGATACTCTAGCATTACTGATATGCTATAAAAGGATCTTTGGAAAAAAATGTTTTGAAATTGTAACGCTATATGTATGTAAGGCTGAAGGTATTGGTGATTCTAGTCTTTATTGTATTAACCTTAAAGGGGCATTATACACATTTTTTCTTTGCATATATGTTTTGTAGATGATCTATTTATATAGCCCTTTTTTAAATAACATTGCTCTGATTTTCAGACTCCTAACCAAGCCCCAAAGTTTTATTTGAATACCGTCAGCTACCTTCTCCAGATTGCTCCTGTTTGTGTAAAGGGTCTTTTCATATGCAAAGGAAGGGGGAGGATCTTATTTCCCACTTGCAGTGGGCTTTCCAAATAACTTTTCAACAGAGCTAAACTGAGAGTTTCTAAGTAAGTCTTTAAACCGTTTTATACAGGATTTTTATATCAGTATCTGTGCATCTTTTCTTTATAGTAGTGTCTATTACATGCAGTTATATGAAAATGAGTGTATACTGTCCCTTTAAAGCCCCATTGTAATGAAAAAAATGATATGCTCTAATTTGTAAGAGTGTGTAATTTTAACACTAGCAATGCCCCTATTCTATGTGTCTAACCCCCACAAACTAGTTAAACACACAACTAAAGGACTGCTCAGGAGCCGCAGAGCCCTGCTGGTTCAGAGTGGAAACTTACATCAACCCAATCAACATCCATATATTTGCAAATCAGTCCTAACACATGTGCTTTCCTCCAATTTGTACCAGGGTAATTAGGTGAAATGGGATTTCAATAAAAGAGGAGGGACATACCAAGCTGCATTTAGAGAGATGTATATATTTTATGTCACATCACAGTGCCGCATAACATGTTTCCATATTTTCAACTAGTTTATGTAGCTTGTTTAATTGGGAATTGCTGTTAAAATAAGGACATCTAGAAGGCAAGATAAAAAGAACTAACATTTTGAGCAACAATGAGTCACATTACAGCAACAGTAATATTCCCAATAAGAGTTTGTGGCTTTAGGAACAGTGTAATGCAATACCTGGGAACTTTACATCACAAGTAACTCTTAAAGGGACATTGCACACAAAACAAACACAGGTGTATTTTTAAACTTAAATTAGTTGTTTACATATTGGAAAGATCAATGTGATGTTTTAGTGTCCATAAAGAGCCACCATGTTGTAACCTAGATCTCCTCTGCTGAGGCTGATTAGAAACGGTTATATATTGGTCACCACTAGAGTGAGTAACCAAGGACTGTGGGAAATAAAGCAGTGATAAATCAAGAATCTGCATTTCCACTTTTAACAGGAATAGAAAAATCCACAATTTCCATGATTAAATAATAGAAAAGGTGAGCAAAATAAATAATTTTCCACGTATAATTAAATTGTTTATATTAAAATGTCAGACTGTTTAAATGGACATTGTACTCTAACATATTATATCGTGCATATGAAAGATGGACACAGTATTATTATTATCAAGGTAAATGAGCTTTGTTTTTGTAATCAATGTAACACATTCTAGAAGATGTACAATGTCCCTTTAAAAGACAGTTTCCCTTTGTTCCAGCTCTTACAAATAAATGAGACAGTTAGACTGTGTCTCAGGGATGTATGGCTGTGGGACCCTGCAGAAGTGCAGCAATGAAGAAGTGGTAACTGTGTAACCTGGCACACAACAGGGACTTTAGCTTGCACTCCGGAGAATACTGAAATATGCAGCCATTGGCCCATCATATCTCACCCACGAGATGTTACAGATTTACAGCACGGATCGCCGTGCGGCTCATACTCACACGCTGGGCAGAGGCTTCTGACGCATATGTCTACGGTTAGCTGGTGATGGTCAATCAGTAGCAGGCTTTAGCCTAGTTAGTAGGCCTAACAGTAGCCATGGCAACGCATCAACGCCAGAGAAGTAACTCAGGCAACAGCTAACCAATCATTACACAGTTCTTACCAAGGAGGCGGGCTTACATGTAAACAGCCAATCGAAAGGTGGAGAACGAGATCCATACAACGCGATAATTTATTAAGCACCTAATACTCGTCTAACGTTATAGTGAAACAGGGTTATATTCATTTAGTTTCCCCCAGCGCTCTGCACTCATTGGAACTCCGCTACAACACGGTCATATTAACTTCTGGCAGTGAATAACACTTCAGCCCATTAAGGAGATGTAGTTTTCACGTTAAGAAATAATTATTGGTTTCTGAATTACAACACCCTGGTTAAATAGAAGAGTAATACTTAAAGGGACAGTCTTGTTCATGATTCAGATAAGGCATGCATTCTTCTGTTGGTATTCTTTGCTACATGCTAAACCTAGGTAGACTCAAATTTATTTCTATACTGTTAAAAACTGCCTCCTATCTCAGTGCATTTTGACAGTTTTTCACAGTTAGACAGAGCTAGTTCATGTGTGCCATATAGACAGGGCCGGACTGGGACCAAAACGAGGCCCAGACATTTTAGGGCAAAGAGACTCCCCCACCCCATTATGCTCACTATTTCTTATTTAACCGAATACCAAACAATTCAATTGGTATACATAGTGATTACTGATGGCAGGCTCAGAATCTATAAAATATGTTGTAGCTATCCTAATTGAACAAAATAAACATTAGAGAAGAGATCAACAATGATAATCCAAGGCAGCAATAAGCAGTTGAATCAATATACATATTGATTACTGATGGCAGACTCAGAATCTATAAAACTTGTAGCTAGCCTAATTAAAAAATATAACGTTTATTTTGTTGAATTAGTCTAGCTACAACCAGTTTTATAGATTCTGTCTGGGTCTGTCATCAGTAATCATATAGTATGTATATTTACAGTGACTGAATTGCTTATTGCTGCCTTGGAGGAACATTGATCTAACTTCTAGTTAACACACATAACACACATTTAGGGGTAGCTACAGTGCACAAAGTATATGTCCCATAACACATTTAGCTGTAGCTATAGTGCACAAAGTATAAGTCACATAACACTTTTAGATGTAGCTATAGGGCACAAAGTTTATGTCACTTAAAGGGACACTCAAGTCAAAATTAAACTTCATGATTCAGATAGAGCAGCAATTTTAAACAACTTTCCAATTTACTTCCATTAACAAAATGTGCACAGTCTTTTTATTTTTACACTTTTTGAGTCACCAACTCCTATTGAGCATGTGCAAGAATTCACAGCATATACGTATATGCATTTGTGATTGGCTGATGGCGGTCACATGATACAGGGGGAGTGGAAATAAACATAACTTTGCAATTTATTTAACAAAAATCTACTACTCATTTGATGTTCAGACTAAGTGCTATTGCATTATCTTCTTATCATGCATTTGTTGATTATGCAAATGTACCGTGTTGACTGGTCCTTTAACCTTTTAATGTCGTTGTATTCCGTCACTGGGCTTTAAAGCCGTTATGACGGAATACAACGTCATCGCAAACAGCTGTCCTGAAGCCTACTAGGCTTGCAGGATTTGATCGGGGTCTGGAGGGCGTTCCTAGCATCTTAGGGACGCCCCCCAGACCTGATCCCATAATTGAAATCTCGCAATCTTTTGCACGATCGCGTGATTTCAATTTGTCAACATCGGAACGCTGTTCCGATGTAGACTTTTTAACCCGGTCATGAAAGGGTTAACACACATTCAGCTGTAGCTATAAGGACACAGAGTATGTCACATAACACACAGCTATAGGGCACAAAGCATATGTCACATAATACACAGCTATAGGGGGAAAGTATATGTCACATAACACACAGCTATAGGGCACATAGCATATGTCACATAATAACACACAGCTATAGGGCACAAAGCATATGTCACATAATAACACACAGCTATACGGAACAAAGTATATATCACATAACATAACAGCATCTGGCACCTTCACTGCACAGAGCAGGAACATGGCAGCTGGAGATAAACACAATAATAAATATCACACTTACCTTTGGAGCGACTTATACACTCACTTCGGATAGTCCTATTGACTGTTTTGTTTGCTAAGAAGTAGGTAACGCAATATTTGCAGCAGAATTGACTTGTGCTCTATGCTTTAAACTTTTTTGCACATACGGCAGTTAATTTATGCCCTATTACACCACGGATGAACCTTTGTATTTTAGCCGCTGTTATCTTCAC
This sequence comes from Bombina bombina, assembly GCF_027579735.1. NCBI lineage: Eukaryota > Metazoa > Chordata > Amphibia > Anura > Bombinatoridae > Bombina > Bombina bombina. The sequence continues at coordinate 55,606,791 of NC_069499.1, read as the reverse complement.
ATTGTTCTTGGTTATCTGCATTAACACACATCTTGTTTTTGATATTACCATAATATTTAAGCACGCATATGTAGTTTGGATATTTTAGCATTGTTATGAATTAGCACATTTATGAATTCATCTTTTTACAAGCATTGGGAGACGTCCCACTTTTATATATATTTTTCCATTGTTATTATTATTATCAGGTATTTGTAGAGCGCCAACAGATTCCACAGCGCTGTAAACATAGTCGGTGTACAGGATAGCTTTTGTAGGGGTCAAGTGGGTAGAGGGCCCTGCCGAGAGTTTCACTGTTGTAGTCGGCTCTTATGAAGCGATCTGTATTCAGCTGGGCCCATAGGCTTACAATCTACGGGGTTCAAGGGGAAAGCAATGGCGTTAGGAAAGGTTAGTGTTGGTTGTATGCATCCCTGAATAGTAGAGTTTTTAGGGAGTGCTTGAAGCTGTTAAAACTAGGGGAAAGTCTTATGGAGCGAGGCAGGGAATTCCACAAGATGGGGCCAGTCTGGAGAAGTCCTGTAAACGGGAATGTGAGGAAGTAACAAGAGGGGAGGAGAGGAGGAGATCCTGAGCTGATCGAAGGGGACGGGAGGGAGAGTATCTAGAGACAAGTTCTGAGATGTAGGGGGGAGCAGTGCAGTTGAGAGCTTTATATGTCAGGGTGAGGATTTTATGTTTAATCCTAGAGGCAAGAGGAAGCCAGTGAAGGAATTGGCAGAGAGGTGCAGCAGATGAAGAGCGACGAGTTAGGAAGATGAGCCTGGCAGAGGCATTCATAATAGATTGTAAAGGAGCTATGCGGCAGCTAGGTAGACCAGAGAGGACGGAGTTGCAGTAGTCGAGGCGGGAAAGGATGAGAGAGTGGATTAAAATCTTGGTTGTATCTTGTGTAAGGAAATGTCTAATTTCAGCAATGTTTTTAAGGTGGAAGCGGCAGGCTTTAGCCAAGGACTGAATGTGAGGAGTGAAAGAAAGGTCTGAGTCAAGTGTGACCCCAAGACATTGTGATTTTAATATTGTAATTATCATATAAACTATCCAATCCGGATGTTAATAAATCCTTTATAGTATCTTTAGCCTTGGGCTCACTCACTATCTTTCTTTTTCACTTATTTATTGTTTCCCTAATAGAGAAGGAGTTAGGGCAGGTGTAGTGTGTGATACTTTTAGCTAAGCGCATTTTCTTTGTATATCGCATAAACACAATAATGGTCAGGTTAAATGTAAGGTTTGCATATTGTCATTCCTTGATAAGCAATATCACAACTCAATACATTATTAACAACCTTTTTATCAAACTGAATAAGATAATGTTATAACCCAGATGAGAAAATCATATCTTGCAACACTCTTTAAAATGGGTAGCAGATAAACAATTAACAACTTTAATTGGAAAGCAAGTTTGAATAGTACTTCTTGGGTTCTTGCCTGTGATATAAGACCACTGACTAGTGAAAAGGTGGTCAGATTACCTTGTATATGTTATGTATGTACAGATGGGGCACTTGTTATATATTTTTAGCTAATTTATAAATGTAGATTATAAAAATAATATGTTATTAAAGTGTAGCTGTGGGAAGTACGAAGCATAGGATCAATATATGATGTACAGTAGCATGTCTAGAAGTACAGTAGCGTGATGTAGATGACATGTAATTAGGCTGGACGCATTTTTTTAAAGGGATATGACATTATAGGGATTACTGAGCCAGCCCAGGAATATTTTTTTAACCAAACACCCACCTGCCTGCTGCTCTGTTGACTTCACTTATAAAAATAACATTATTTCACAATAGTATACTTGTCAGTACCCAAGAGGAGGATCGGTGCCGGTAGTGACATGGGGCACGTGTTGTCCCCATATACGACTGCCGAGGTGTAACACTGGGCCGGCCTGCTAACAGAAATGGTCCTCTGTCTAACCTGACACCTGCTGAGTCTCAGGTGATCGGATCGGACAGCCCCAGCATGGCATCTCTCCAACTCCTAACTCCTCTGACAGTCTGTGTTACGTGGACTCGGCACGCGGCATCAGTGTAGTGCGGCCGTGTGCCATGCCGTGTGTGTCACTCACCAGTAACCACCTGACCACCAATTAGTGTGTGGCCGCCGGCCGGCCCAGGTACTACGTTACTATATGGCGTGCCGTGTGTGTCACTCACCGTTACCAGTCACCACCTGACCACCAATTAGTGTGCGGCCGCCGGCCCAACCCGGGTACTACTTACTATATGGCAATTCTTTTGTCATTGGTCATGAGAAAAACTGAGAATGTATTTCTTTCATGTAATTAGCAAGAGTCCATGAGCTAGTGACGTATGGGATATACATTCCTACCAGGAGGGGCAAAGTTTCCCAAACCTCAAAATGCCTATAAATACACCCCTCACCACACCCACAATTCAGTTTTACAAACTTTGCCTCCGATGGAGGTGGTGAAGTAAGTTTGTGCTAGATTCTACGTTGATATGCGCTCCGCAGCAAGTTGGAGCCCGGTTTTCCTCTCAGCGTGCAGTGAATGTCAGAGGGATGTGAGGAGAGTATTGCCTATTTGAATGCAGTGATCTCCTTCTAAGGGGTCTATTTCATAGGTTCTCTGTTATCGGTCGTAGAGATTCATCTCTTACCTCCCTTTTCAGATCGACGATATACTCTTATATATATACCATTACCTCTACTGATTCTCGTTTCAGTACTGGTTTGGCTATCTGCTATATGTAGATGAGTGTCCTGGGGTAAGTAAGTCTTATTTTCTGTGACACTCCAAGCTATGGTTGGGCACTTTGTTTATAAAGTTCTAAATATATGTATTCAAACATTTATTTGCCTTGACTCAGAATGTTCAACTTTCCTTATTTTCAGACAGTCAGTTTCATATTTGGGATAATGCATTTTGATTTGACCATTTTTTCTTACCTTAAAATTTGACTTTTTCCCTGTGGGCTGTTAGGCTTGCGGGGGCTGAAAATGCTTCATTTTATTGCGTCATTCTTGGCGCGGACTTTTTTGGCGCAAAAATTCTATTTCCGTTTCCGGCGTCATACGTGTCGCCGGAAGTTGCGTCATTCTTTGACGTTATTTCGCGCCAAAAATGTCGGCGTTCCGGATGTGGCGTCATTTTTGGCGCCAAAAAGCATTTAGGCGCCAAATAATGTGGGCGTCTTATTTGGCGCGAAAAAATATGGGCGTCACTTTTGTCTCCACATTATTTAAGTCTAATTTTTTATTGCTTCTGGTTGCTAGAAGCTTGTTCTTTGGCATTCTTTCCCATTCCTGAAACTGTCATTTAAGGAATTTGATCAATTTTGCTTTATATGTTGTTTTTTCTCTTACATATTGCAAGATGTCTCACGTTGCATCTGAGCCAGAAGATACTACAGGAAAATCGCTGTCAAGTGCTGAATCTACCAAAGCTAAGTGTATCTGCTGTAAACTTTTGGTAGCTATTTCTCCAGCTGTTGTTTGTATTGATTGTCATGACAAACTTGTTAAAGCAGATAATATTTCCTTTAGTAAAGTACCATTGCCTGTTGCAGTTCCCTCAACATCTAAGGTGCAGAATGTTCCTGATAATATAAGAGATTTTGTTTCTGAATCCATAAAGAAGGCTATGTCTGTTATTTCTCCTTCTAGTAAACGTAAAAAATCTTTTAAAACTTCTCTCCCTACAGATTAATTTTTAAATGAACATCATCATTCTGATTCTGATGACTCCTCTGGTTCAGAGGATTCTGTCTCTGAGGTTGATGCTGATAAATCTTCATATTTATTTAAAATGGAATTTATTCGTTCTTTACTTAAAGAAGTTCTAATTGCTTTAGAAATAGAGGATTCTGGTCCTCTTGATACTAATTCTAAACGTTTAGATAAGGTATTTAAAGCTCCTGTGGTTATTCCAGAAGTTTTTCCTGTTCCTAATGCTATTTCTGCAGTAATTTCCAAAGAATGGGATAATTTGGGTAATTCATTTACTCCTTCTAAACGTTTTAAGCAATTATATCCTGTGCCGTCTGACAGATTAGAATTTTGGGACAAGATCCCTAAAGTTGATGGGGCTATTTCTACCCTTGCTAAACGTACTACTATTCCTACGTCAGATGGTACTTCGTTTAAGGATCCTCTAGATAGGAAAATTGAGTCCTTTCTAAGAAAAGCTTATCTGTGTTCAGGTAATCTTCTTAGACCTGCTATATCTTTGGCTGATGTTGCTGCAGCTTCAACTTTTTGGTTGGAAACTTTAGCGCAACAAGTAACACATCGTGATTCTCATGATATTATTATTCTTCTTCAGCATGCTAATAATTTTATCTGTGATGCCATTTTTGATATTATCAGAGTTGATGTCAGGTTTATGTCTCTAGCTATTTTAGCTAGAAGAGCTTTATGGCTTAAAACTTGGAATGCTGATATGGCTTCTAAATCAACTTTACTTTCCATTTCTTTCCAGGGTAACAAATTATTTGGTTCTCAGTTGGATTCCATTATTTCAACTGTTACTGGTGGGAAAGGAACTTTTTTACCACAGGATAAAAAATCTAAAGGTAAAAACAGGGCTAATAATCGTTTTCGTTCCTTTCGTTTCAACAAAGAACAAAAGCCTGATCCTTCATCCTCAGGAGCAGTTTCAGTTTGGAGACCATCTCCAGTCTGGAATAAATCCAAGCCAGCTAGAAAGGCAAAGCCTGCTTCTAAGTCCACATGAAGGTGCGGCCCTCATTCCAGCTCAGCTGGTAGGGGGCAGGTTACGTTTTTTCAAGGAAATTTGGATCAATTCTGTTCACAATCTTTGGATTCAGAGCATTGTTTCAGAAGGGTACAGAATTGGTTTCAAGTTGAGACCTCCTGCAAAGAGATTTTTTCTTTCCCGTGTCCCAGTAAATCCAGTAAAAGCTCAAGCATTTCTGAAATGTGTTTCAGATCTAGAGTTGACTGGAGTAATTATGCCAGTTCCAGTTCCGGAACAGGGGATGGGGTTTTATTCAAATCTCTTCATTGTACCAAAGAAGGAGAATTCTTTCAGACCAGTTCTGGATCTAAAAATATTGAATCGTTATGTAAGGATACCAACGTTCAAGATGGTAACTGTAAGGACTATCTTACCTTTTGTTCAGCAAGGGAATTATATGTCCACGATAGATTTACAGGATGCATATCTGCATATTCCGATTCATCCAGATCATTATCAGTTCCTGAGATTCTCGTTTCTGGACAAGCATTACCAATTTGTGGCTCTGCCGTTTGGCCTAGCTACAGCTCCAAGAATTTTTTTTTTTTTTTTTTTTTTTTTTTTTTTTTTTTTTAGTTTTATAAATCTTTATTAACACAAAAAATATGAATATGACAGACTTGGCTCTGGTTACAATGTGAGCCCGCTACTGTTCGTACAGCAGCAAAAATTAACATATTATTGTATGTTTGCCAAGATAAATTCCAAGTCTATTACAAAACAGTGTCAATAAGAACAAAAATTAGTTTACTTCAAGTTGTTGGTGTAATAGTGCACACCTAAAGATGTGAAAAAATAGATGTATAAGTCAGTTTAAAAGAGAGATGGAGGGAAGGGGAATTGGAAGAAGAAGAGAGAGAAAGAGAAAAGAGAGAAAAAAAAAAAAAAAAAAAAAAAAAGGGGGGATAGTAGGGGAAGGAAGGGGAGCAGTAGGAGGGTAGGTGGTAAGTGGTAGATTTCACTAATAGACCACATATTCTATGCCTGTATGTTTAAGTGTTCATGGACTTCCAAAGTTCCAGCATGTATTCATGTATTTCTATTCTATCCTCTCTCCAGTACCTGTAACGTTCCAGCTGTAGATTCCTGCTAACCCAAGTCGACCAATCTGAAATAGAGGGGACGTTTGTGGTTTTCCAATTTTTTGGAATTAGGGCCTTGGCGCTATTGAGCAGTATATATAAGAGTTGCCTCTTGGGTTTTTCAGCAATTTTGGGGAGGTTATGGAATAATAAAGTGTTGGGGCTCCTGTTTAGTTTGATCTGTAAAGTATTATCTATCATATCTAGAATATTCCTCCAAAAAGCCTCTACTAATGGGCAGCTCCACCATATGTGCGAAAGAGTCCCCTGTTCCCCACAACCTCTCCAGCACTTCCCATCAGTTTGTCTGTAGATCTTTTGTAGCCTAGCGGGGGTGAGGTACCACCGCGACAGGTACTTGTAGTTGGACTCGATTGTTTTAGCAGACACTGAGGCCTTTGTGTGAGTGATAAAGATTTTTTTCCATTCATTGTCCGTGGGGCACGAGCACAGCTCTTTGCCCCAATGACCTGCAAAAGTTGGTAGGGGGGACCTTTCAGGTGACATTAATGTTCGGTACATTATGGTGATCAAGTGTCCCGGGTTATCAGGGAGTAAGCTAAGTTTTTCTAGCATCGTCAATTGCCTAGTTAAGAGTTTTGCCTGTTTGTATGTCCCCAGGAAATGGCGGAGTTGCATATAAAAATACCAGGATATATCTAGGCCCGAGTCATTTAGTTCCTCCCAACTCTTAAGTTTGTGGTTTGTGAGAAGTCTGTGAAACATTGTCATGTCCAGTCGCGTCCCATTCAGTTGGGGTCTCTGTGTGATCGTGAAGGGAAAGTCTGGGTTTTGTGTGTATGTGGTCAGTGGTGAGGGATTCAGTGGTGAGGGATTCGTGGAAACGTGGGGGAATTCCAGCAGGGTCTTATCCCATTGTGTAAAGAACTCTTTTGTGATAGTGTAGGATAGAATCGCCTCAGGTCTAGCTTTGGGAGAAATCCACCCCAAGGAGCCCACGTTATCGACACCCAGTATCACCCTTCCAATCTGTACCCATGTTTTCTGCTCTTGGTTAATGCTCCATTCTATTTGGTGTTGTAGGGCTATTGCAGCTCCAAGAATTTTTACAAAGGTTCTCGGTGCCCTGCTGTCTGTAATCAGAGAACAGGGTATTGTGGTATTTCCTTATTTGGACGATATCTTGGTACTTGCTCAGTCTTTACATTTAGCAGAATCTCATACGAATCGACTTGTGTTGTTTCTTCAAGATCATGGTTGGAGGATCAATTTACCAAAAAGTTCTTTGATTCCTCAGACAAGGGTAACCTTTCTGGGTTTCCAGATGGATTCAGTGTCCATGACTCTGTCTTTAACAGACAAGAGACGTCTAAAGTTGATTACAGCTTGTCGAAACCTTCAGTCACAATCATTCCCTTCGGTAGCCTTATGCATGGAAATTCTAGGTCTTATGACTGCTGCATCGGACGCGATCCCCTTTGCTCGTTTTCACATGCGACCTCTTCAGCTCTGTATGCTGAAGCAATGGTGCAAGGATTACACGAAGATATCTCAATTAATATCTTTAAAACCGATTGTTCGACACTCTCTAACATGGTGGACAGATCACCATCGTTTAATTCAGGGGGCTTCTTTTGTGCTTCCGACCTGGACTGTAATTTCAACAGATGCAAGTCTCACAGGTTGGGGAGCTGTGTGGGGATCTCTGACGGCACAAGGAGTTTGGGAATCTCAGGAGGTGAGATTACCGATCAATATTTTGGAACTCCGTGCAATTTTCAGAGCTCTTCAGTTTTGGCCTCTTCTGAAGAGAGAATCGTTCATTTGTTTTCAGACAGACAATGTCACAACTGTGGCATACATCAATCATCAAGGAGGGACTCACAGTCCTCTGGCTATGAAAGAAGTATCTCGAATCTTGGTTTGGGCGGAATCCAGCTCCTGTCTAATCTCTGCGGTTCATATCCCAGGTGTAGACAATTGGGAAGCGGATTATCTCAGTCGCCAAACGTTGCATCCGGGCGAATGGTCTCTTCACCCAGAGGTATTTCTTCAGATTGTTCAAATGTGGGAACTTCCAGAAATAGATCTGATGGCGTCCCATCTAAACAACTTCCCAGGTATCTGTCCAGATCCCGGGATCCTCAGGCGGAGGCAGTGGATGCATTATCACTTCCTTGGAAGTATCATCCTGCCTATATCTTTCCGCCTCTAGTTCTTCTTCCAAGAGTAATCTCCAAGATTCTGAAGGAATGCTCGTTTGTTCTGCTGGTAGCTCCGGCATGGCCTCACAGGTTTTGGTATGCGGATCTTGTCCGGATGGCCTCTTGCCAACCGTGGACTCTTCCGTTAAGACCAGACCTTCTGTCACAAGGCCCTTTTTTCCATCAGGATCTGAAATCCTTAAATTTAAAGGTATGGAGATTGAACGCTTGATTCTTGGTCAAAGAGGTTTCTCTGACTCCGTGATTAATACTATGTTACAGGCTCGTAAATCTGTATCTCGAGAGATATATTATAGAGTCTGGAAGACTTATATTTCTTGGTGTCTTTCTCATCATTTTTCTTGGCATTCTTTTAGAATACCGAGAATTTTACAGTTTCTTCAGGATGGTTTAGATAAGGGTTTGTCCGCAAGTTCTTTGAAAGGACAAATCTCTGCTCTTTCTGTTCTTTTTCACAGAAAGATTGCTATTCTTCCTGATATTCATTGTTTTGTACAAGCTTTGGTTCGTATAAAACCTGTCATTAAGTCAATTTCTCCTCCTTGGAGTTTGAATTTGGTTCTGGGAGCTCTTCAAGCTCCTCCGTTTGAACCTATGCATTCATTGGACATTAAATTACTTTCTTGGAAAGTTTTGTTCCTTTTGGCCATCTCTTCTGCTAGAAGAGTTTCTGAATTATCTGCTCTTTCTTGTGAGTCTCCTTTTCTGATTTTTCATCAGGATAAGGCGGTGTTGCGAACTTCTTTTGAATTTTTACCTAAAGTTGTGAATTCCAACAACATTAGTAGAGAAATTGTGGTTCCTTCATTATGTCCTAATCCTAAGAATTCTAAGGAGAAATCGTTGCATTCTTTGGATGTTGTTAGAGCTTTGAAATATTATGTTGAAGCTACGAAATCTTTCCGTAAGACTTCTAGTCTATTTGTTATCTTTTCCGGTTCTAGGAAAGGCCAGAAAGCTTCTGCCATTTCTTTGGCATCTTGGTTGAAATCTTTAATTCATCTTGCCTATGTTGAGTCGGGTAAAATTCCGCCTCAGAGAATTACAGCTCATTCTACTAGGTCAGTATCTACTTCCTGGGCGTTTAGGAATGAAGCTTCGGTTGACCAGATCTGCAAAGCAGCAACTTGGTCCTCTTTGCATACTTTTACTAAATTCTACCATTTTGATGTATTTTCTTCTTCTGAAGCAGTTTTTGGTAGAAAAGTACTTCAGGCAGCGGTTTCAGTTTGAATCTTCTGCTTATGTTTTTCGTTAAACTTTATTTTGGGTGTGGATTATTTTCAGCAGGAATTGGCTGTCTTTATTTTATCCCTCCCTCTCTAGTGACTCTTGTGTGGAAAGATCCACATCTTGGGTAGTCATTATCCCATACGTCACTAGCTCATGGACTCTTGCTAATTACATGAAAGAAAACATAATTTATGTAGGAACTTACCTGATAAATTCATTTCTTTCATATTAGCAAGAGTCCATGAGGCCCGCCCTTTTTTTGTGGTGGTTATGATTTTGTATAAAGCACAATTATTCCAATTCCTTATTTTATATGCTTTCGCACTTTTTTATCACCCCACTTCTTGGCTATTCGTTAAACTGAATTGTGGGTGTGGTGAGGGGTGTATTTATAGGCATTTTGAGGTTTGGGAAACTTTGCCCCTCCTGGTAGGAATGTATATCCCATACGTCACTAGCTCATGGACTCTTGCTAATATGAAAGAAATGAATTTATCAGGTAAGTTCCTACATAAATTATGTTTTTGCACAATGCACATATAAATCTATACATAATAAACATATAACAATCATTCATGGTGAAAAAATACTTACTTAATATATAAATATACTTAATATATAAAATATTATGGTCGCGGTGGGCGAGGCTAAACTACTGCATGGCCTACCGGAATTTGCCCGGTATGCCCGACGTTCAGTTCGGGCCTGCATATAGAGTCAGCACTGATTGGCTAAAATGCAAGTCTGTCAAAGGATTGAAATAAGGGGGCAATCTGCTGAGGCTTAAATACAAGGTAATCACAGAGGTAAAAAGTGTATTAACCCCTTAATGACCGAGGACGTGCAGGGTACGTCCTCAAAAAAAAGGCAGTTAATGCCTGAGAACGTACCCTGCACGTCCTCGGTTTGGAAAGCAGCTGGAAGCGATCCTGCTCGCTTCCAGCTGCTTTCCGGTTATTGCAGTGATGCCTCGATATCGAGGCATCCTGCAATAACCATTTGTAGCCATCCGGTGCAGAGAGAGCCACTCTGTGGCCCTCTCTGCACCGGACATTAACGGCTACCTTCGTTGGTGGGTGGGAGCCGGTGTGGGAGGTGGGTGGCGGCCATCGATGGCCTTTGTGATGCGGAGGGGGGCGGGATCGGGGGCGGGGACGACCGGGGGGACGCGCACGGACGCGCGCGCGTGCACGGGGAGGCCGGGCGGGCGCGTGCACGGGGAGGGAGCGGGTGGGAACCACTACGCTACAGAAAATGTTTTTGTTAGAAGTGGGGATCAAAGGGGTTAATATGGTTTTTTTAGTGATCGGTTTGGCTGGTGGGGTATTGGACTGTGGGGGGGAAGCTACACTACAGAAACAAATAGTAAAACATAAAAAAAACAACATTTTTATTTGAAAACTGGGTACTGGCAGACAGCTGCCAGTACCCAAGATGGCCCCAATAAGGCAGAGGGGGAGGGTTAGGGAGCTATTTTGGGGGGATCAGGGAGGTTGGGGGCTAAGGGGGGACCCTACATAGCAGCATATGTAAATATGCTTAAAAAAAAAATATATATTTTTTTTTTATACCTTTTATTTTAGTACTGGCAGACTTTCTGCCAGTACTTAAGATGGCGGGGACAATTGTGGGGTGGGGGAGGGAAGAGTGCTGTTTGGGAGGGATCAGGGGGTGGGATGTGTCAGGTGGGAGTCTGATCTCTACACTAAAGCTAAAATTAACCCTGCAAGCTCCCTACAAACTACCTAATTAACCCCTTCACTGCTGGCCATAATACACATGTGATGCGCAGCAGCATTTAGCGGCCTTATAATTACCAAAAAGCAACGCCAAAGCCATATATGTCTGCTATTTATGAACAAAGGGGATCCCAGAGAAGCATTTAAAACCATTTGTGCCATAATTGCACAAGCTGTTTGTAAATAATTTTAGTGAAAAACCTAAAGTTTGAAAAAGTGAACAATTTTTTTTTATTTGATTGCTTTTGGCGGTGAAATGGTGGCATGAAATATACCAAAATGGGCCTAGATCAATACTTGGGGTTGTCTACTACACTACACTAGAGCTAAAATTAACCCTAGAAGCTCCCTACATGCTCCCTAATTAACCCATTCACTGCTGGGCATAATACACGGTTGGTGCGCAGTGGCATTTAGCAGCCTTCTAATTACCAAAAAGCAAAGCCAAAGCCATATATGTCTGCTATTTATGAACAAAGGGGATCCCAGAGAAGCATTTACAACCATTTATTCCATAATTTCATGAGTTGTTTGTAAATAATTTCAGTGAGAAACCTAAAGTTTGTGAAAAAATTTGTGAAAAAGTAAAATAATTTTTTTATTTGATCGCATTCGGCGGTGAAATGGTGCCATGAAATATACCAAAATGGGCCTAGATCAATACTTTGGGATGTCTTCTAAAAAAAAATATATACATGTCAATGGATATTCAGAGATTCCTGAAAGATATTAGTGTCCCAATGTAACTAGCGCTAATTTTGAAAAAAAGTGGTTTGGAAATGGCAAAGTGCTACTTGTACTTATAGCCCTATAACTTGCAAAAAAAGTAAAGAACATGTAAACATTGGGTATTTCTAAACTCAGGACAAAATTTAGAAACTATTTAGCATGGGTGTTTTTTGGTGGTTGTAGATGTGTAACAGATTTTGGGGGTCAAAGTTAGAAAAAGTGTGTTTTTTTCCATTTTTTCCTCATATTTTATAATATTTTTTATAGTAAATTATAAGATATGATGAAAATAATGGTATATTTTGAAAGTCCATTTAATGGCGAGAAAAACGGTATATAATATGTGTGGGTACAGTAAACGAGTAAGAGGAAAATTACAGCTAAACGCAAACACCACAAAAATGTAAAAATAGCCTTGGTCCCAAACGGACAGAAAATGGAAAAGTGCTGTGGTCATTAAGGGGTTAATATAAAAGTGTTGGTTATGCAAAACTGGGATTATCTATCTTTTTAAAGAATAAAAATTTGAGAGTAGACTGTCCCTTTAAAAGGACAGTAAACCCAATTTTTTATTTCATGATTCAGAAAACGTGGTTTTAAACAACTTTTCAATTTACTGCTATTTAATGTGTTTTGTTCTCTTGGTATCATTTGTTGAAAAACATACATAGGAAGGTTCAGGAGCTGCGGATTTGTGGCTGCACGTCTCATTTTATTGGCTCATCCATGTGCATTGCTGTTTCTTCAACAACGGATACCAAAAGAACAAAGCAAATTAATAGAATTAAATTGGAAAGTTGTTTAAAATTGAAAAGAAAATGTTTGAGTTTCATATCCCTTTAGTTTTGTATTTCTCTTAAAGGGAGAGTCTACACCAGAATTTTTATTGCTTAAAAATATTTTTTTTATTACCCATTCCCCAGTTTTGCATAACCAACACAGTTATATTAATACACTTGTTACCTCTGTGATGAACTTGTATCTAAGCCTCTGCAGACTGCCCCCTTATCTCAGTTATTTTGACAGACTTGTATTTTAGCCAATCAGTGCTGACTCATAAATAACTCCATCGGAATGAGCACAATGTTATCTATAAGACACACATGAACTAGCGCTATCTAACTGTGAAAAACTGTCAAAATGCACTGGGATAAGAGGCAGTTTAACGGCTTAGAAATTAGCATATGAGCCTACCTAGGTTTAGCTTTCCACAAAGAATACCATGGAAACAAAGCAAATTTGATGATAAAAGTAAATTGGAAAGGGGGCGGAGCAATCTTAGCAACGGATCAGATGTGTGGATCAGTGATTACCTTTACTAGAAGCATTTTTACCAGTACATGTATATTGCAAATATGTTTCTATTCAAAGATGTAATTCATCTATGTGCATTTAAATTTTGACCAGAATGTCCCTTTAAGGTATCAACTTCTGAACCCTTCTCAGAGTGTGAACTGCAATGATAATGTGGGTAAGAATGGATTAACAATTTGCAGACCTGCTGAGAATTTCATGCTGCGCAACATAGATTTTTTTTATGGGCCTTATCCCCTGTGGCAAACGCTTTCCACGGAGACGAGATCTACGCTCTCACTACTATACATTAAAGTGTTCACCAACAAGTTTACTTTCATTTATTTTCCTGAACATTTTGCATAAAATGTAAGAAGCGCTCCTCACAATCTCCCTCACTACTTGGTGCTAGCAGTAACTACAGAGCCTTTTATATTGGGGTACCGTTGCATTCCTATTGGCTGAAAAATTCAAATCAGCTTATAGAGAGAACAGCCAATAGGATTTAAGCAGCTCTCATTCCTATTGGCTGATTCAAATCAGCCAACAGGAATGAGAGCTGCTTAAATCCTATTGGCTGATTTGAACAGCCAATAGGATTTATGCAGCTCTCATTCCTAATGGCTGATTCAAATCCGCCAATAGGAATGAGAGTTGCTTAAATCCTATTGGCTGATTTGAACAGCTAATAGGATTTAAGCAGCTCTCATTCCAATTGGCTCATTTGATTTTTTCAGCCAATAGGAATGCAACGGTACCCCAATATAAAAGGGGTACCTTGCATTCAATCTTCAGTGTGCGGCGGTCGATTGCGCCTCCACCGACCGCTCCTCCTCCGCTGGGATGAAGAAAAAAAGATGCCAGTCCCGTGATCGATACAGATGGAGCTGCCTGGATGAAGATGCTTCGCTGCTGGGATGAAGATTTTTTGCTGCACTTCGGCAACTGTGGGTACCAATTTTGGGGTTAGTGTTTTTTTTGGGGGGTGTTTTTTTTTTTTAGATTAGGGCTTTTTTTTAGTTTAATGGGCAATAAAAGAGCTGAATGCTATTTTAAGGGCAATGCCCATACAAATGCCCTTTTCAGGGCAATGGGTAGATAAGGTTTTTTTTTAGTTGTTTTTTTTGGGGGGTGGAGGTTTGTAATGTTAGGGGGTGTTTGTTGTAATCTTTTAGCAAAAGAGCTGTTAACTTTACGGCAATGCCCTACAAATGGCCCTTTTAAGGGCCCTTGGTAGTTTATTATAGATTAGGGTTTTTTTTTTGTTTTTTTATTATTTTTTGTAATGGTAGTTTACATTTTTTAGTAATCTTAAGTTTTTTTATTTTTAGTAATGTTAGGTTTTATTAGTGTAAGCTTAGGTTTTATTTTTATTTCACAGGTAAGTTTGTATTTATTTTAACTAGGTAGTTAGTAAATAGTTATATTGAAGCTAGCTTAGGTTTTATTTTTATTTCACAGGTAAGATTGTATTTATTTTTAAATAGGTAGTTAGTTAATAATTGTAACTTTAATTTAGGTCTATTTTAATTATGTTAAAGTTAGGGGGTGTTAGGTTTAGGGGTTAATATAGTATAATTTAGGTTTCAGCGATGTGGGGGGTGGCGGTTTAGGGGTTAATAGGTTTAGTGTTGGCGATGTTTGGGAACGGCGGTTTAGGGGTTAATAGGTTTATTTAGTATTTTAGTGTCGGCGATGTCGGGGAACTGCGGTTTAGGGGTTAATAGGTTTATTTAGTATTTTAGTGTCGGCGATGTCGGGGAACTGCGGTTTAGGGGTTAATAGGTTTAGTTATTGTTGGCAATGTCGGGAAACTGCAGTTTCGGGGTTAATAGGTTTAGTTAGTGTTGCCGATGTCGGGGAACTGCGGTTTAGGGGTTAATAGGTTTAGTTAGTGTCGGGGAATGGCGGTTCGGGGGTTAATAGGTTTAGTTAGTGTCAGCGATGTGGGGGGATGGCGGTTTAGGGGTTAATAGCTTTATTTAGTGTCAGCGATGTGGGTGGTGGCGGTGGTTTTAGATCATTTTGTTTTGGCAATCGGCGGCATATTAGTTATGTTAAGTTAAATAGTTTTTTCTGATCCTTTCATTTTTTCGGATTCTAAACTTCAGAATAGAATAATGCATATGAATAAAGAATGGATCCGAAAAAACTAAAGGATCCATAAAAAGGATTTAACTTAACATAATTAATTTGCCAAAACAATTTTTTTTTAAACTTAACTAAACTAATTTGCAGAAATGAAATTGTTTATTTAACTAATGAAAATGAAACAAAATTTTTAGCATTGCACATGTCTACTAGCCACCTTATGCTAGCTATATTTACTGAAGGTTAATACTAGAAGTAGGAAACAAGTTGCATAATTTATCTTTTCTATATATTTGTGTTTTTGTTGTGGGGTACAGGGTTCATGCCCTTATGACTATATTACTTGCAATAGTTTTAGTTAGGCACATTATTCTTTGATATTCACACCGTCTTATTCAAGGTCAGAAGATTACACACTTGAGGCTGTCAGTAGACTCATTATTATATATTATTTTTTTATTTAAGTTAAATATATCCACACCTTGTTGGTTAGTGTTATATCTAACTCCAGTAACTACTTCTAATAGTCTCCCTAATAGGTATATAGCTAATGAGACCTTCAATAACTTACAAGCAGCTAGCTCAAAAGAACAGTACTTAGTTATTTGGGAACCTCCACAACCCACTAAGATCTATTAATAGACTTTGTTGCCTGATATATCTCCTCCACCCAGTTGAATTTCTAGCTATCCCTAACTATAAGTCCAATGGCCCTACTGGACTCCTCCTCCTATATTCCCCTCCCAAAGGAAGTATATAATATAGGTTCATCCATTAAATTAGGGGACAGATTTTTAGTGTACACTATAGTCCAGTCTATATTTTATACAATTATATTAGCCTCTATATTACTCTTCCACCAACTCCGCCCACTCCCCCCATAATTACTTACTAGGTAAGCAATGAAAATGCATCCTTCGAATATTCTCTGATCCCGAGTTTCCTTTTTACATGTTCTGTCATAGAAGCAGACGCTAATACCGGTTTCACAGGCAAATTAATAACCCACAGTGAATATATACAGCTGCGAAAGCAACCACAACTCCAGTGCAGATGCTGAGGATATAGATTAGCAGAAATGGTAGCTCCTATATTGGCCCATATAGCCCTCACACATCATGGAACAGGTTCCCCCAGTACCTATGTAGGATATACTTTTAGTCCTCCAAAAACGAGCATCAAAATAATTCACAAGGGGTTTGCTACACGACTTAATTTATTCATATATATCACCTGTAAACACCAAGGTCTTACCACAATATGCTTCTTTTATTTTACAATCTCTCCCCTAGAAAAATAAGGTTCACTATTTAATTACAAGAGTGATCCCCAGCTAATAAAACTTCCTGCTTCACCTTTATACCGTTTACACTACTGTGAGGTCCAAGTGTGACACCTAATTTACTGTTTTAAAAAAAAAACATGTAATGTATATCCTTTTTACAGCTTGAAGCTATTGAAAACTATTGTCTGCTATTTACTGACACTATTGTTTGTATGTTTGCAATGGAACCTTAATAAAAAATTATTATAGAAAAAAAAAGGAGCTGCAAAATAGATTGCATGCAAACAATGCAAAAAGGAAAATAAATTATTAGAAATTTATAAGAAGAAAAAAAAAAACATAATTTATGTAAGAACTTACCTGATAAATTCATTTCTTTCATATTAGCAAGAGTCCATGAGCTAGTGATGTATGGGATATACATTCCTACCAGGAGGGGCAAAGTTTCCCAAACCTCAAAATGCCTACAAATACACCCCTCACCACACCCACAAATCAGTTTAACGAATAGCCAAGAAGTGGGGTGATAAGAAAAAAGTGTGAAAGCATATAAAATAAGGAATTGGAATAATTGTGCTTTATACAAAAAAATCATAACCACCACAAAAAAGGGCGGGCCTCATGGACTCTTGCTAATATGAAAGAAATGAATTCATCAGGTAAGTTCTTACATAAATTATGTTTTCTTTCATGTAATTAGCAAGAGTCCATGAGCTAGTGACGTATGGGATAATGACTACCCAAGATGTGGATCTTTCCACGCAAGAGTCACTAGAGAGGGAGGGATAAAAATAAAGACAGCCAATTCCTGCTGAAAATAATCCACACCCAAAATAAAGTTTAATGAAAAACATAAACAGAAGATTCAAACTGAAACCGCTGCCTGAAGTACTTTTCTACCAAAAACTGCTTCAGAAGAAGAAAATATATCAAAATGGTAGAATTTAGTAAAAGTATGCAAAGAGGACCAAGTTGCTGCTTTGCAAATCTGATCAACCGAAGCTTCATTCCTAAACGCCCAGGAAGTAGAAACTGACCTAGTAGAATGAGCTGTAATCCTTTGAGGCGGAGTTTTACCCGACTCGACATAGGCATGATGAATTAAAGATTTCAACCAAGATGCCAAATAAATGGCAGAAGCTTTCTGGCCTTTTCTAGAACCGGAAAAGATAACAAATAGACTAGAAGTCTTTCGGAAAGACTTAGTAGCTTCAACATAATATTTCAAAGCTCTAACAACATCCAAAGAATGCAACGATTTCTCCTTAGAATTCTTAGGATTAGGACATAATGAGGGAACCACAATTTCTCTACTAATGTTGTTGGAATTCACAACCTTAGGTAAAAATTCAAAAGAAGTTCGCAACACCGCCTTATCCTGATGAAAAATCAGAAAAGGAGACTCACAAGAAAGAGCAGATAATTCAGAGACTCTTCCGCCAAAAGGAACAAAACTTTCCAAGAAAGTAATTTAATGTCCAATGAATGCATGGGTTCAAAAGGAGGAGCTTGAAGAGCCCCCAGAACCAAATTCAAACTCCAAGGAGGAGAAATTGACTTAATGACAGGTTTTATACGAACCAAAGCTTGTACAAAACAATGAATATCAGGAAGATTAGCAATCTTTCTGTGAAAAAGAACAGAAAGAGCAGAGATTTGTCCTTTCAAAGAACTTGCGGATAAACCTTTATCTAAACCATCCTGAAGAAATTGTAAAATTCTCGGAATTCTAAAAGAATGCCAAGAAAAATGATGAGGAAGACACCAAGAAATATAAGTCTTCCAGACTCTATAATATATCTCTCTAGATATAGATTTACGTGCCTGTAACATAGTATTAATCACAGAGTCAGAGAAACCTCTTTGACCAAGAATCAAGCATTCAATCTCCATACCTTTAAATTTAAGGATTTGAGATCCTGATGGAAAAAAGGACCTTGCGACAGAAGGTCTGGTCTTAGCGGAAGAGTCCACGGATGGCAAGAGGCCATCCGGACAAGATCCGCATACCAAAACCTGTGAGGCCATGCCGGAGCTACCAGCAGAACAAACGAGCATTCCTTCAGAATCTTGGAGATTACTCTTGGAAGAAGAACTAGAGGCGGAAAGATATAGGCAGGATGATACTTCCAAGGAAGTGATAATGCATCCACTGCTTCCGCCTGAGGATCCCGGGATCTGGACAGATACCTGGGAAGTTTCTTGTTTAGATGAGACGCCATCAGATCTATTTCTGGAAGCTCCCACATTTGAACAATCTGAAGAAATACCTCTGGGTGAAGAGACCATTCGCCCGGATGCAACGTTTGGCGACTGAGATAATCCGCTTCCCAATTGAATATGAACCGCAGAGATTAGATAGGAGATGGATTCCGCCCAAACCAGAATTCGAGATACTTCTTTCATAGCCAGAGGACTGTGAGTCCCTCCTTGATGATTGATGTATGCCACAGTTGTGACATTGTCTGTCTGAAAACAAATGAACGATTCTCTCTTCAGAAGAGGCCAAGACTGAAGAGCTCTGAAAATTGCACGGAGTTCCAAAATATTGATCAGTAATCTCACCTCCTGAGATTCCCAAACTCCTTGTGCCGTCAGAGAACCCCACACAGCTCCCCAACCTGTAAGACTTGCATCTGTTGAAATTACAGTCCAGGTCGGAAGAACAAAAGAAGCCCCCTGAATTAAACGATGGTGATCTGTCCACCATGTTAGAGAGTGTCGTACAATCGGTTTTAAAGATATTAATTGAGATATCTTTGTGTAATCCCTGCACCATTGGTTCAGCATATAGAGCTGAAGAGGTCGCATGTGAAAACAAGCAAAGGGGATTGCGTCCGATGCAGCAGTCATAAGACCTAGAATTTCCATGCATAAGGCTACCGAAGGGAATGATTGTGACTGAAGGTTTCGACAAGCTGAAATCAATTTTAGACGTCTCTTGTCTGTCAAAGACAGAGTCATGGACACTGAATCTATCTGGAAACCCAGAAAGGTTACCCTTGTCTGAGGAATCAATGAACTTTTTAGTGAATTGATCCTCCAACCATGATCTTGAAGAAACAACACAAGTCGATTCGTATGAGATTCTGCTAAATGTAAAGACTGAGCAAGTACCAAGATATCGTCCAAATAAGGAAATACCACAATACCCTGTTCTCTGATTACAGACAGAAGGGCACCGAGAACCTTTGTAAAAATTCTTGGAGCTGTAGCTAGGCCAAACGGCAGAGCCACAAACTGGTAATGCTTGTCCAGAAAAGAGAATCTCAGGAACTGATAATGATCTGGATGAATCGGAATATGCAGATATGCATCCTGTAAATCTATTGTGGACATATAATGCCCTTGCTGAACAAAAGGCAAGATAGTCCTTACAGTTACCATTTTGAACGTTGGTATCCTTACATAACGATTCAATATTTTTAGATCCAGAACTGGTCTGAAGGAATTCTCCTTCTTTGGTACAATGAAGAGATTCGAATAAAACCCCAGCCCCTGTTCCAGAACTGGAACTGGCATAATTACTCCAGCTAACTCTAGATCTGAAACACATTTCAGAAATGCTTGAGCTTTTACTGGATTTACTGGGACACGGGAAAGAAAAAATCACTTTGCAGGAGGTCTTATCTTGAAACCAATTCTGTACCCTTCTGAAACAATGTTCTGAATCCAAAGATTGTGAACAGAATTGATCCAAATTTCTTTGAAAAAACGTAACCTGCCCCCTACCAGCTGAGCTGGAATGAGGGCCGCACCTTCATGTGGACTTAGAGGCTGGCTTTGCTTTTCTAGAAGGCTTGGATTTATTCCAGACTGGAGATGGTTTCCAAACTGAAACTGCTCCTGAGGATGAAGGATCAGGTTTTTGTTCTTTGTTGAAACGAAAGGAACGAAAACGATTATTAGCCCTGTTTTTACCCTTAGATTTTTTATCCTGTGGTAAAAAAGTTCCTTTCCCACCAGTAACAGTTGAGATAATAGAATCCAACTGAGAACCAAATAATTTGTTACCCTGGAAAGAAATGGAAAGTAGAGTCGATTTAGAAGACATATCAGCATTCCAAGTTTTAAGCCATAAAGCTCTTCTAGCTAAAATAGCTAGAGACATAAACCTGACATCAACTCTGATAATATCAAAAATGGCATCACAGATAAAATTATTAGCATGTTGAAGAAGAATAATAATATTATGAGAATCATGATCTGTTACTTGTTGCGCTAAAGTTTCCAACCAAAAAGTAGAAGCTGCAGCAACATCAGCCAATGATATAGCAGGTCTAAGAAGATTACCTGAACACAGATAAGCTTTTCTTAGAAAGGATTCAATTTTCCTATCTAAAGGATCTTTAAACGAAGTACCATCTGACGTAGGAATAGTAGTACGTTTAGCAAGGGTAGAAATAGCCCCATCAACTTTAGGGATTTTGTCCCAAAATTCTAATCTGTCAGACGGCACAGGATATAATTGCTTAAAACATTTAGAAGGAGTAAATGAATTACCCAAATTATTCCATTCTCTGGAAATTACTTCAGAAATAGCACCAGGAACAGGAAAAACTTCTGGAATAACCACAGGAGATTTAAAGACCTTATCTAAACGTTTAGATTTAGTATCAAGAGGACCAGAATCCTCAATTTCTAAAGCAATTAGTACTTCTTTAAAGTGATTGTCAATTTTCAGCTTTCTAATCAAAAATTTTGATTGTCAATACGCTTGCAATATAAACCGCTATATTTTTATTTTTTTTAATCATGCTGTCATGTTATAGTTTCAAATAATACTTAGCTACGATTTCAGGTTGAACTCCTCCCATCCATGATTTCCGGCTTGAAAGGTCCTTTCGTTATAGACCATTCCCTCACGCTCGCTTACGTATTACTGGAGCGCGCTCCCGCGGGCAAATCAATCTGCGCATGCGTTTCAATTTGGATTTCAATATGCGCTTGCGTGGCTTGTTCCGTTACTCCGAGCGATTGCGCCTGCTATGTAAATCAGAGAGTATGGACCAAAGCGCATGCGCTAAACACGAACGAGCACGGAATGTGGATGACGATGTTATGAGACGCATGCGCAGTTGCATTGGTTCAATAGCGTGACGTAAATGAAAAAGGGGCAGGACGCCACGGGGTACGATCTCTAATTTGTCACAGCGGTCTGTCAATCAAATGCCAAACGAGGGACAAGATGGCGGGCGGAGGATTACAGTAAGAGAAATCGGGTTAAAAATGCTTCGTTACCTGAATAGAGCTATATTATAAAAAATTCATGAATTAAACTAACCTTTATTTTTATAGATTAATACATTAAGCAACAACAGAAAGCGTGACTTTACATACACTTTAAGTAAAGAACGAATAAATTCCATTTTAAATAAATATGAAGATTTATCAGCATCAACCTCTGAGACAGAATCCTCTGAACCAGAAGAGTCATTATAATCAGAATGATGTTCATTTAAAAATTCATCTGTATAAAGAGAAGTTTTAAAAGATTTTTTTATGTTTACTAGAAGGAGGAATAACAGACATAGCCTTCTTGATGGATTCAGAAACAAAATCTCTTATGTTATCAGGAACATTCTGAACATTAGATGTTGATGGAACTGCAACAGGTAATGGTACATTACTAAAGGAAATATTATCTGCATTAACAAGTTTGTCATGACAATTAGTACAAACAACAGCTGGAGGAACAGCTACCAAAAGTTTACAGCAGATACACTTAGCTTTGGTAGTTCCAGCACCAGACAACGATTTTCCTGAAGTATCTTCTGACTCAGATGCAACGTGAGACATCTTGCAATATGTAAGAGAAAAAACAACATGTAAAGCAAAATTGATCAAATTCCTTAAATGACAGTTTCAGGAATGGGAAAAAATGCCAAGGAACAAGCTTCTAGCCAGTGTTAATTTTGACAACAAATTTCAATTTAGTCTTAGTTTTAGTCTTTTGACTAAAATGCCATTTTAGTTTTAGTCGTATTTTAGTCATCTGAATTGTTTTAGTTTTAGTCTAGTTTTAGTCGACTGAATCTCCAGTAGATTTTAGTCGACTAAATCTCCAGTATCTACTGGAGATTTAGTCGACTAAAATCTACTGGAGATTTAGTCAACTAAAATCTAAGGGGTTTAGTTAAAGTGTAATGCATTATTTAAGCATTTCTCTATAATTTGCAAACTGATTATATAATCCAGAAGTAAACACCTGTTATTATTTATGGTATTAAGGTTTAAACCCTCAATACAGACACATATTTAGCCGTTGTGATATATAACATCTTTATTAAACTTAAAATTAAATAAAACCAAGTTTCATAAACAAACAGAAGTGCAACTTTAAAATATAAAAAAACAAAACTGTAAACTGTATTGGCTGTATTGAACATATTACCCAATATAAAAACTTTAACAGTTCTCTGTTAATAATTAAAACAAGTATCAAGTAACTCAACATAACAAAATGTTTCTGCAGCTAGCACAGGCACAGCATAACTTAAATCCATACTCATGGGTTATGCTTATTTCTATAGGAAGAATCAATTGATTGTTCACAGATTCGAAACATTTTCGGCAACGAAATTATCACTGCTCTAGAACTTCCAAACAAATTATATAGTCCTGGAGTAAAGGTTTATTAACCTGATTTTATTTATGGTATTAAGGTTTGAACATGCAATACAGATTTAACAGATTTAACTGTTGTGGTATATAACATGTCTTTATTTATCTTAAAATTTAATAAAATTAAGTTTAGTAAATTTTACAAAAGAGCAGTAATTGCATAGGGATTGATTAACACCTTGCATAAAATGTTTTTGTCAGCAAATTTTGATTTAGTTTTAGTCATAGTCTTTTGACTAAAATGTAATTTTGATTTAGTTTTAGTCATAGTCTTTTGACTAAAATGTCATTTTGATTTAGTTTTAGTCATAGTCTTTTGACTAAAATGTCATTTTAGTTTTAGTCGTATTTTAGTCATTAGAATTTCTTTAGTTTTATAGTCATTTTAGTCTAGTTTTAGTCGACGAAATTAACACTGCTTCTAGCAACCAGAAGCAAAGAAAAATGAGACTAAAATAATGTGGAGACAAAAGCGACGCCCATATTTTTTTAGCGCCAAATAAGACGCCCACATTATTTGGCGCCCAAATGCTTTTGGCGCCAAAATGACGCCACGTCCGGAACGCCGACATTTTTGGCGCAAAAGAACGTCAAAAAATGACGTAACTTCCGGCGACACGTATGACGCCGGAAACAGAAAGATTTTTTGCGCCAAAAAATCCGCGCCAAAAATGACGCAATAAAATGAAGCATTTTCAGCCCCCGCGAGCCTAACAGCCCACAGGGAAAAAAGTCAAATTTTTAAGGTAAGAAAAATAATTGATTCAAGTGCATTATCCCAAATATGAAACTGACTGTCTGAAAATAAGGAATGTTGAACATCCTGAGTCAAGGCAAATAAATGTTTGAATACATATATTTAGAACTTTATTAAAAAAGTGCCCAACCATAGCTTAGAGCAGTGCTTTCCAAACTGTGTGTCGGGACACACTAGTGTGTCGGCAGCAGTGTGTAGGTGTGTCCCTACTTCAGCACAAATTTTTTTAAATTTAATTTTTTTTTTTTAAATAGTTTTTTGGTTTGTGACTTTTCACCTGCCTGCTACACAGATATCACATGGTTGACACGTGATTGATACCTAGTGGGTCACAGATCATCTTAACCAATTGGCACAGCTCAGTGGGAACTGAAAGTATTACCATTGGCGACACATTGGCTTGTGACTGCACGTGTAGCCAGTGAGTGGGACAGCAGTGTGTTTGCAGCCCGGGCAGTAGTCAGTCGGACTCACAGAGCTCTGAGGGTGGCAGCTTAAACGCTGAGCAGAAGTCAGTGGGATTTTTTTGCAGCTAGCTCCCAGTAGTGCATTGCTGCTCCTGTTCTTGATATATGGATAGGAAGTGGAAGCTTAAAAATGCTTGATGATGAAATGCGAGTGTCTTTATCAAATATTCCACCAAATATTCCGAAACTGTTCATCCCATCAACCTCATACATCCCATTAAAATAGTAAGTAGCTATTAGTGATATTAAACTTTTTTTAATTCTTGCACATACTTACTGTTACTTGTAAATACATTTTGTTATTATATCATTTATGTATGTGTCCATATCTCTTAAAACAAGTTAGTTTTACAAACACAACAACAGACCATCGCGGAGCTGCATGATAAGGTCGATGATCTAGAAAATAGATCCCGCAGAAACAACATAAGACTGAAGGGAGTTCCAGAATCTATTGCTAGCTCAGATCTACCGACATATCTACAACAACTATTTCACAATATAACCGGAGAATCAGAGGAATCAGATTATGACATAGAGAGAGCACATAGGGCATTAAAGGCAAAGCCCAGAGGAGAAGCACCACCCAGAGATATCATCATCAAGATGTCCTTTTTCCAAGATAAGGAAAAGATTCTTCAAGCCTCCAGGAACAAACCAACGTTCAAATTTCAAGGGACTGTAATACAATTTTTTCAGGACCTCAGCCTCCGAACACTCCAAAGAAGAAGTTCATTGAGACCACTCACTTCTCTTTTAAGAAAACATCAAATTAAGTATAAATGGGGGTTCCCCTTTGCTTTGTATATCTTGAAAGACAATAAAACCATTACAATACATGAACCAGAAGAAATCGACCAAACATGTAAACTTCTAGGACTAGAGTCCCCCCTCATCCCCACAGAAGACCACCCACTAAGACAAGCAGGCCCCCCCAAACAAACCAAATGGACAAAAGTGACCCGAAAAGGCACAAAGAAATAAGATATCTAAAACTCCACCACCAGGACATATGGAAGTTCTTTACTACAGAATTACCTCTCCAAACCCAGGAAGTCTCCACATAAAGGTTGCCCGGGAGTACGGGAGAAAACAATCTCTGGATGTGTTACCTTTTGCTGAATGTCCTCATTCCTGGTCTCTCAGGCTGGGATCCTATAAAGGTTACATTAGGGAAAGCTATCCCTGACAAGGACTGAACAAATTTGTTGTTACAAGGTTTACTGTTAAATAGAGTTTAAAAAGTTCATATTATGCTGACTTATCAAAGCTAGATATATTAATATGCAGGCAACCCTCTTATTAGCATTGGACTGTTAGATTCTATGCCGGTAAAGGACCCGCGAGACGGGCATAAGTTTATGTTATTTTTGTATTATTGTTTATCATATTGTTTCTTTTCTCAATTGTACTATTCTTTTGCTCTAACTTTATCTTATTCATCTCCCAGGGGCTCGGGGGCTTACCTTCTCCCTCCTTTGCAAAGAAACAACCACACTCTCCCTCCTGACGAGGAAACCCATGCAACCACAGAGAAACCAAAGCGGCTCATAGATGGTCTGGTAATGTCATACACCCTTAACACAACACACCCATGATACCCCAAATTCAGTTAATATCCCATAACGTTCGAGGGTTAAATACTAATGTTAAAAGGCGCACTGCTATGAATCAGTACCAACACTTGGGAGCAAATATTATATTCCTTCAAGAAACCCACTTTACACAAACTATTATCCCAAAATATTGGGCCAAACATTTCACACAACATTACCACGCTACTACAGATTCAAAAAAAAGGGGAGTTTCGATACTGATACATTCTAGCTTATCTTTTGCCCATGAATCCACCATAGCAGACAAAGATGGTAGATATGTATTAGTCAAAGGACGTCTTCAAGATGCTGAAGTGGTTCTGTGCAATATCTATGCACCTAATGAAAACCAACACTCGTTTTTTCAGAATATCTCTGACTTACTCACTAACTGGTCCCAACACAAAATAATAGTAGCAGGAGACTTCAATATAACCATGAACAAACAAACTGATAAAGGTACCAAAATGTCTCCCAAACAGCTTAGACACAATAGAATAGTTAACGCCATACAGGAACACTTGACCCCACACTCACTTATCGATTCTTGGTCCACGCTATATGGAAAAACATCAGATACAACCTTTTATATTCTTCAGCTCATAAACAATACACGAGAATAGATTACATTTATACTAGCCAAATATTGCAACCTCTATATGGTAAATCCAAGATACACCCCTGTGTTTGGTCAGATCACTTTATCCTCACTCTACACCTAGAAGGCTTTGTTGATACTTTGAGAACACGAACATGGACCTACAATCCACTACTTATCAAGGATCCCCTGATAGGGGAGAGACTTCATACATCACTTACAGAATTTTGGAATATTAACAAAGGGTCCTCATCAAACCCCATTTCCCCATGGGCAGCACATAAAGCATACCTAAGAGGGCTACTTATTAGGGAGAAAGTAATACGCAACAAACAAAATAAGATTCTACTTGCACAACTTCATGACGAAATACAGGACCTAGAGACTCG
Source organism: Bombina bombina (assembly GCF_027579735.1). Lineage (NCBI taxonomy): Eukaryota > Metazoa > Chordata > Amphibia > Anura > Bombinatoridae > Bombina > Bombina bombina. The sequence goes on along the minus strand of NC_069499.1, from coordinate 55,579,994 downwards.
ACACAGACTAACTCGCAGGCAAGATTTACTACCCATGTTAGAGTCCAAACGGACAAACCTAGCCAAACTCTTAAATGACCACTCAATGAGAGCGATCCAGAGACTCAACACACAATACTATATTTACGCGAACAAACCGGACAAGTTTCTGGCTCACAAACTCAGGGAGAGATGTAAGGCATCCTCGGTATTATCCATAATGCTTCCATGTGGCACCTTAGTCTCTCACCCACAACAAATAGTGAATGCCTTTGCGGATTTCTACGGGAAACTGTATGACGGAACCAAAGTAATACACTCACAACAGGTAGCCTCCCAAACCGAGAAATTTTTAGAGGAAACAAACCTAGATTCCCTATCACAAGAAGACCTAGATAGCTTAAATACCCCCATAACTCATATGGAAGTTCTCGGGGTTATCAAAGACCTTAAGTCAGGGAAAGCGGCAGGCCCAGATGGATTTGCTAGTGAATATTATAAAACATTTAAGGGAATATTGGTACCCCACCTTACAGACGTCTGTAATTGTGTTCTGGAGGGACATGATATTCCGGAAGACCTATTGCAGGCAAGGATTGTGGTGATACCAAAGCCAGGGAAAAATCATAAGCTCTGTTCAAGTTATCGCCCCATCTCACTCATTAATCAAGATCTGAAGATCCTTACAAAAATATTAGCTAACCGCCTTAAACTTATTTTACCGTGCGCTGGCCTTCTTAGCGCCGACTTAAGAGAAAACACTATTAAGACCATCTATAGGTGGTACCTAACCCCAACTAGAACACAACATATGACCATCACAAATAACAGACTCTGTTATAGAGGATGTGGAGAAGTGGGTTCATATTTTCACATGTGGTGGGACTGCCCCATAATACAGCCTATTTGGGCTCGGTTGTCCTCCCTCCTAGGGGTGATCTTAGAGGATCAAATTTTACTAAAACCGATACAGGCCCTACTACATGAACCGTTACCACAATACAACAAACAGATAAACACATTTATTAAGATAGCGTGCACGGTCACTAGAATGTGTATCGCAAGATACTGGAAGGTGAGGGCCCCGGCGTGGGAGGAGGTGAGGAATAAATTAAACCTGACGTACCGTATGTATGAAGCAGCCTCTAAAATTCTAGACACTCAAACCCAATTTGAAAGAGTCTGGTTTTACTGGACACTCAATAATGACTTAGCTACTTAGTCCCCGATGAGACCCATTAGAGATACAGGATCCATAAGATGCAATGATCGGGGGGGGGGGGGGGGGGAGGAGGAAGCCCAGGAGTCCTGTTCTGCTCTAATTCACCCCTTTTCTATTTCTTACCTGCGCACTCCACCTCTCCTCTTCCCACTCTACTCATACTCTCCTGGATATCCCATACTAGGGGGATAAGTGATAATATATCTATGAGCTGGATACCGACAGATGCAGTCCCACCGAATCCTTGGGGTTTCTTCTTCTTTCTTCTTCTTCCTTCCTCTTTTTTTCCCTACTCTATCAATCTTTGTCTTCTTTACTCTTTATAATTTTGTATATCTATGCATATCATTATTGAGATAATAGGTCTTGAATGGATGTCTTCATTAAAAGAAGGATGCATGTGGAGGTATCAGGACCTTTGATTATGCTCATATTTCAAATAGATAACCTTACTGATGTATTATTCTGTTTAATTTTTCTGTACAACTAATAAACCTAATAAAAGATTTAAACATAAAACAAGTTAGTTTAACCTCCTGTTTGCTAGTACAACTGAATTACTGTGTCGCAAAATGATGTAGGTCTAAAAAGTGTGTCACCAACATGAAAAGTTTGGAAAGCTCTGGCTTAGAGTGTCACAGAAAATAAGACTTACTTACCCTAGGACACTCATCTACATGTTTGTAGAAAGCCAAACCAGTACTGAAACGAAAATCAGCAGAGGTAATGGTATATATATAAGAGTATATCGTCGATCTGAAAAGGGAGGTAAGAGATGAATCTCTACGACCGATAACAGAGAACCTATGAAATAGACCCCGTAGAAGGAGATCACTGCATTCAAATAGGCAATACTCTCCTCACATCCCTCTGACATTCACTGCACGCTGAGAGGAAAACCGGGCTCCAACCTGCTGCGGAGCGCATATCAACGTAGAATCTAGCACAAACTTACTTCACCACCTCCATAGGAGGCAAAGTTTGTAAAACTGATTTGTGGGTGTGGTGAGGGGTGTATTTGTAGGCATTTTGAGGTTTGGGAAACTTTGCCCCTCCTGGTAGGAATGTATATCCCATACGTCACTAGCTCATGGACTCTTGCTAATTACATGAAAGAAAAAGTAAATTGGAAAGTTGTTTAAAATGACATGTCCTATCTGAATCATGGAAGTTCAGTTTTGACTAGACTGTCCCTTTAACCCCAAATGTTAAATCAAGTTTCAGGATAAATAAAAAACTTCATGTAAGACACATTGGCCTCTAGTTATCAAGCCGTCAACCGCAAATACGCTGGAATTCCGCAGCGTATTTGTGACGAGCCTGATTCGCCTTAGTTATCAAACCCTACAGACCGGCAAAAGTAGAATTTAGTGACGTAACATACGATCCTCTGGACTCAGTCCGACACAGATCGATGCTTACGTCACTCCAGATGTTCCGAATGCAAGTTCGACACAATCTGACTACTTTTGCTAGATATCAAATAACTAGCAGGTACGCTCGGCACTATTCCGGCCCAGCGTACCTGGTTTTCAATCCGCCGCCATAGGAATCAATGGGAGTCTGATAGCAGCGAAAGCTCATGTTCGCTGCTGCCCAATATCCCATTGATTCCTATGGTAACGTCTACACCCAACACCCTAAAATGTACCCCGAGTCTAAACACCCCTAATCTGCCCCCCCTACACCGCCGCAACTAAAAGTGTTTAACCCCTAAACCGCAGCTCCCGGAGCCCACTGCTACCTACATTATATTTATTAACCCCTAATCTGCCCCCCTACACCGCCGCTACTATATTAAATTTATTAACCCCTAAACCTAAGCCTAACCCTAACACCCCCTAATTTAAATATAATTTAAATAAATCTAAATAAATAATTCCTATTTAAAACTAAATACTTACCTATAAAATAAACCCTAAGATAGCTACAATATAACTAATAATTACATTGTATCTATTTTAGGTTATATTTTTATTTTACAGGCAACTTTGTATTTATTTTAACTAGGTACAATAGTTATTAAATAGTTATTAACTATTTACCTAGTGTAGGGGGGCAAATTAAGGGTTAATAAATTTAATATGGGGGGGCAGATTAGAGGTTAATAAATATAATGTAGGTGGTGGCGGCGGTGTGGGGGGGCAGATTAAGGGTTAATAAATATAATGTAGGTGGCGGCGGTGTAAGGGGTGGCAGATTAGGGGTTAATAAGTATAATGTAGGTGGCGGTGGGCTCCGGCAGCGGCGGTTTAGGGGTTAAACACTTTATTTAGTTGCGGCGGGGTCCGAGAGTGGTGGTTTAGGGGTTCATACATATAATGTAGGTGGCGGTGGGCTCCGGGAGCGGCGGTTTAGGGGTTAATACATTTATTAGAGTTGCGGCGGGGTCCGGGAGCGGCGGTTTAGGGGGTAAACAGTTTAGTATAGTGTGGGTGTTTAGTGACAGGGTACCAATAAAGCTGTGAAAAAGCCGAAGAGCAGTGAGATCGATGACTGTTAGTTAACAACAGTCCGCTGCTCATCGCTCCGTACTTGGTGCGCGGCTTTTTTACAGCTTTTTTGGTAATTTTGGAGAACGTATTCAGGTCCGCAGCGGCGATGTTAGGCGAGTGTATAGGTGCCGTCGAATGCAGGTAAGTTGACAGGTTGATAAATAGAGGCCATTATATATATATATATATATATATACATACATACATACACACACTGTTACAAGAACTTCCCAGACACAGAGATATAATTAAATACTTTTATTATATTCCTTCCTTGAATGGCAAATAATAGGTTAAAGTAAATAGCAGATTCAAATACAGCAGGCGGTCAGACATCTAGAGATGGTAAAGTGATGATAGAAAGCTCTTTCACAGGCTTTTATACTTTCTTATCACATCTTATACTATAATTACGTTTGTAACACGTCGGTCGCTATTGTCAGTTGCGCGCGCTGCCAAACGACTCCACCTGATCTGCATCCAGGTGGATTCCGAAAATGTTGTTGTTGGAGAGGTTTAGAGAGGAGCGCCAGTTAAGTCAAGGTCTGGTGTGTGTGTGTGAGAAATGTATTCACACTATAATAAATGGAACCCTTTGTGAGGGCTGAGTTCCTATGGTTGGCTACAGAGGCTATTGTGATAGTAAGACAATTGGGGAGAGGAATGTAAAAGATATGATACAATTTATTATAAACACAAATTTAATCTATAAACATGGATCCATGGTACATAAAAATATATATGCATAAAAACAATTTAAAAATAATAATACGTAAAATTCCAAGGGGAATATATCCCTCCAAGGACAAAATGTCCCCAAAATGGTATACAGAGAATGGTAGATGTTGTTGGACTAGACTACCCTCTGCTCCATATGGTAATATAAAAACAGGTTAAACAGATTGGTGGAATAGTGTCCACCGATATGGAAAATACAATCTTATGCAGATAAGTATGCAGCTGAACAATATATCATATGTGAACAATATATCATATGTGAAGAGAAACGCAAAAAAGAGACAAAAAGGAGACAAAAGTGATCAAAATGAACTAGTGTGTACACAATCTAGTGTAAAAAAAGTGATCTCAAAAAATGACTGCACGAAAAAGGTAATGTAAAAAATGTGTTACAGATCACAAGGCGAATGATGTGTGGTGGAAAAAAATATATATATTATCAAAAGGGAGCAAAAAAGTGGAAAAATGAACAATGTAAAAAGTTAAGGTTAGTGAACAATTACAGAAACGTGAACAGTATATTTTCATAAAATGTCACAAATATGAAAAATATGTAAGATACAAAGTAGAATCAAATCAATGTCCATAAAAATCAGATAGTGATAATGTTATGGCGATCCTGATAAAAAAGTGTATCCAAAAGTTATAATGCAGGTAAGTGATTCCAATAAAACGTTTCTTATCCTCCAATGAATCCTAATAATCCAATAGAAAACAGTTCCAAAGCCTCAATATCAAGGCAAAGATAAAAACAAAAATAGCAATGTAAAAAAACAATATAAAAAAAGCTGGGAAATCCTCAAAACCTAAGGGTAGAGAAAAATAACATAGTATAATATTGTTAAAGTGTAGATAAATCAAGAAATATAGCTCACCATATAGTTGTCAACGCGTTTCGGCCCACAGCTTGGGCCTTTCTCAAGACTAGTCTTGAGAAAGGCCCAAGCTGTGGGCCGAAACGTGTTGACAACTATATGGTGAGCTATATTTCTTTAAGCGCTGTGAGTGCAATATTTCTCTGGATTCCGAAAATGGCAGGGTGGTAAGATCCCTCGCCCCCCACAACAGGGGACCCACCTCCTCTCTGTTCCATCACCCGCCTCCTCTCTGTTCCGTCACCCGCCTCCTCTCTGTCAGGTCAGTCATTCCCCATCAGGTCAATCACTCCCCCATCTCATCACCCACCTCCGTCCCATCAGATCAGTCACTCCCCGTTCCATTACTCACCTCCGTCCCATCAGATCAGTCACTCCCCATTCCATTACTCACCTCCGTCCCATCAGATCAGTCACTCCCCGTCCCATTACTCACCTCTGTCCCATCAGGTCAGTCACTCCCCGTTCCATCACCCACCACCATCACATCAGACCAGTTACTTCCCGTCCCATCACTCACCTCCGTCTCATCAGATCAGTCCCTCCCCGTCCCATCACCCACGTCCGTCCCATCAGGTCAGTCACTCCCCGTTCCATCACCCACCTCCGTTCCATCAAACCAGTCACTCCCCATCCCATCACCCACGTCCGTCCCATCAGGTCAGTCACTCCCCGTCCCATCACTCACCTCCGTCCCATCACACCAGTCACTCCCCGTCCCATCACTCACCTCCATCTCATCAGATCAGTCACTTCCTGTCACATCACCTACGTCCGTCCCATCAGGTCAGTCACTCCCCGTTCCATCACCCACCTCTGTCCCATCAGATCAGTCCCTCCCCGTCCCATTACCCACGTCCGTCCCATCAGGTCAGTCACTCCCCATTCCATCACCCACCACCGTCCCATCAGACCAGTCACTCCCCATCCCATCACTCACGTCCGTCCCATCAGACCAGTCACTCCCCGTCCCATCACCCACCCCGTCCCATCAGATCAGTCACTACCCATCCCATCACCCACCACCGTCCCATTAGACCAGTCACTCCCTGTTCCATCACCCACCACTGTCCCATATTGTGCATATACACATCAGCCATATTGTGCATGTACACATCAGCCATATTGTGCATGTACACATCAGCCATATTGTGCATGTACACATCAGCCATATTGTGCATGTACACATCAGCCATATTGTGCATGTACACATCAGTCATATTGTGCATATACACATCAGCCATATTGTGCATATACACATCAGCCATATTGTGCATATACACATCAGCCAAATTGTGTATATACACATCAGCCATATTGTGTATATACACATCAGCCATATTGTGTATATACACATCAGCCATATTGTGTATATACACATCAGCCATATTGTGTATATACACATCAGCCATATTGTGTATATACACATCAGCCATCTGGGCTAAATTCTCGATCACTTATACACACTTTTTAAATAAACATATTTTAGGTCTTGTGACATAGGTCACATATTAAACAGTTTGGTCTATTAGTACTTGGTAGTTAAAGGGATAATTAAACCCACATTCTTTCTTTCATGATTCAGATAAAGCATGCAATTTTAAGCAACTTTCTTATTTGCTCCTATTATACATTTTTCTTCGTTCTCTTGCTATCTTTATTTGAAAAAGCAGGAATGTAAGTATAGGTGCCAGCCCATGGGTAGCGCTTGCGGATTGGTGGCTAAACGTAATTGGTGAACTTATAATATCAAAACTGTTTTCCCATTAGTTTTATGGTAGGGGAGTTAAAAACAAAGATGTTTCTTTATGGGACAGTATGCACTGAGGGATTTTTCCTTTAGTGTATAGATCCATTAACGTTTCCAGATGTGCTTATTCTAAATCCATGATATATATAATTTGTGGTGTACTCAAGCTCCAAGCCATTGAGAGTAAATTTTTTTCATTTATATTGGCTTTACATCCAGAGCCAGTTTTGGCTTTTGTTGTCCAGCAGGTCTAAGACCTTGACATCTGTATGTACTGCAGACATTTTAATTCTGAGCTAACTTCAGCCCTGGAGCCTGAGATTCCTTGATGAGGTATAAGATAAAACTGCATCTGATGGAGGCACATATATTTGACTACCCTGCACCTGACATCAAACATAGGAGCTCTGTACCATAATCTACAGTATAT